>NW_017536787.1:0-1104 GCF_001853355.1 Bactrocera latifrons | reverse complement strand
GACCGTTCAACGGGGTGAACGCCGCGTGTGTGCGCAAATGAATGAATTTTAGTACAAATAGCTTCTAAATAAGAGTAAATAACGGGAATAGAGATTTAAAAAAAAGTAAAGGATAGACTTTTTGACTAACAAATATATTTAAAAGACCTCAATAGCGCTGCAACGAAAAGTTCGAGAATTCCATCTTTTAGTTCCTTAATTTTGTACTGATTTTTTAATTATTACTAAAATTATTAAAGCAAGCAGCTGATGTTTAGAAGTCCATCGAAACATATATTAAGGCTACCATATATACCAAACCAAAACGGCACCGGCCTTTTATTTAAGAAAACTGGGGCAAAATATCCGTTGGGAAGGGGCTCTGAATGACATTATTGAAATCACTTCAATTAAACTTACACTCCGATCTACGGATGGATATACCAGAATTTCAAACTACTGGATATCTTCAGAATAGTTGCCGTTTTCTGGCCTCTCACCGTCTCTAACACGGTTATAGCATAAACCGAACACTCTGTGGTCAAAAATTCTCAAAATACAAACACTAGTTCCGGCATTTTCTGAGAGAGATCGATAGACAAACAACCATAGCGCTATCGACTGGAATCAACAAGGCAGGGAAAGAAAAGAACCCATTCTAATCTGAAGAAGAAAGTTGAACATCGGAATGGCTAAAGTGCAAAAGAGTTGAAGCCAAATGAAGCGATTAACGTAAGACCGAAATAAAACAAAGAGTCTCACTGTGGCGCTTTCCTTCTCATCAGTTCAATAGCATACAATATTCGAGTACAAAGATGAACCACTGGTACATCAGTTTCGAATTATCGAAGTTGATTTTTGAAGTATCGCAAACATTTACAATTAACTAGGCAAATATGTTGAGGTCCTCAAGCGGTCATGATCATAGCACGTAAGAGTTATTCGATCAAATTGAATATAACCTCACTTTATTAGATAAAAAAAATAGTGGTTCAGCCGCCCTGCGATAACGGTACAACTGTTATAAAGCAAGTTTCTTTACCAAATTTATATTTATACAAAAAAATTGACAAAATGTTAAAACATTCCAATAACAATAATAGCAACGGTAATCAGCTGGGAAAT
>NW_017536786.1:295864-316855 GCF_001853355.1 Bactrocera latifrons | reverse complement strand
TTTATAACAATATAATCCAAACTGGAAGCAATGAACCGCAATTATTTTGGAAGCCTTTAAGAAATATTCAAGAATTGCCTGATATGTTAGTAGCCACTGCGAGAGAGAGAGAGAGAGAGAGAGAAAAAGAAAGAGAGAGCGCCAGTTCAGCTGTGGCATATTCTCAATAAACAAAAAATCGATTTTTATGCGAAAATTCATAACTCATTATGATATTAATCCGCTAAAATTATATTCAAATCCTATAAAGTTTTCCACTTGCTCGAATTTATAGGTTAATTCGATTTTGAAATTCAAGCAGCATATAAAAAAGTAGTAAAAAATTCTTAATGCGTTTAATAAACTACCAAAAAAGCAGAAATATAATAAAATATTTATCACAAATAAATAAAACATAAATCCTGCGAGGCAATAAATTTTCGCCAAAGCAATTACAATAAATTGCGCAAAGACATAAATAAATAACAAAAAAAAAAAAAAACAAATGGCTTAAATGTGCTTAAAGGCAAAGGCCACATGCTGACCAATTTATATTGAAAAACTGCATACGCGTCAAACGCAAATAACACCAAAAAACCGCAGCAACATAATGCCGATGTTTCGTTAACATAAAAATAATCAAATTGCGGAGGAAAAACACACGTCGCACATGGCATTAAAGCGAACCGATTGCAACAGAATAAACAAAATTAAAATACCAAATCAAAAATGCGGCTGCGGTAAATACGCATGAGCCGCGCTAATTATGCCAATTATGACAGATTTCAACTGGGTTAATGCGCATGATTGGTCCAAAACATTATAATTCAGAGTTCTAAATGCATTTGCTTAAAAGTTTAAACTTTCAATTGAATTTATGGTTTGAAATTAGTGAGTTTGTGTGGTAATGTGGGTGGACAGGATATTAGTTAACCAAAAACCAAATACGAAATTAATTTTCTGTATACAAAATGATGGGTTGGCAACCGCAGGAACTTGATGAAACCGAAAGCTTTTAACAAAATGATACAGATAGTTTACTTGGATCTCTTTAAGTGTAGTAGAAGCCGAGCATCTGTTCCCCGCAGTGATATGAGACTTGTTGAATTCTATGAGCCTCTATAAAAGTCAAGCGTAATTCAAGCGAAAACTCGTGACGATAATTTATTCAGAGCGTTACTGTTGCTTCCAAGACGATACTGCCCTTAGAAAAAATGTTTAATGGTGGTTTCGACCATTAACGAGCGAACGATGACAAGTTAGAATATATGGTAGTACAGGAATCAATTGAACGATGTCTTCAAGCCTAATACAGAAAAACTTTCCAATAAAAAATTTAAAATTTTTACTTGGCTGTCGTGAAAAATTTTTACTTTACCTTCAAAAAACTTCACATAAAACAAACATGGCTTCATGTTCGCTGGCAGCAAGCCAGAACTTGTGAAGCAACGATTCTCCCTGCACAGCTCTTTGTAGTGGCAAGCACATAACTGTAACAATAGCGCCGCCTTACGCTCGTGTATAAACAGCCGCACCGCAAAATCGCATTTATAGCGCAAAAAACTATTTAAATTATCGTAATCGTTTGGACAGCAGCTATGGCAAGCATAATAATCATGGCGCTTGCAAATTTTACACATGTTATCTCTACTTCACACAACCCCAAACACACAGACACACACGCACACTAGCGGTGAAAAAAAAAAAATATTGCGAATGTAAGCGCATAAAAGCCGAAAATACCACAGACCGCATGCCGAGCATTGCTTGCGAGCAAGCAGGCGACCAGCGCCACAATAAACGGTCAGAGCGAGCCAAACACATCGCGTATACGACATGGTGCACCGCGGCGTGCGCGCCACACCATGCAATTGACACACTTGCTGGCGGCGCATGTGAGCGCAATTATTTGACCAAAATTAAAGGCTTTAAGCGGACTTATCCTTGTAAGTTATTTATGGTGAGCTACGGCGACAATGAGCTCACACCGCTGCCACAATAGTACTCGTGTCCGCCCAGAATGCCATGCTTAAAACAAAATGTATGAAATACTGATAACAGTTACGTCAAAGCGAAAATTAAATTCTAAGCAAGGCAGCGTAAGCATGTTTAATTCTCTCAAATTTCTAAAGTAAACTGCTGCACTGTCAAACTGCCAGCCGCTTGCGGCACCTCGCACCCGCTTACTTGAGTTGATTCTCAAAATTATTCACAAGCATGCAATCAGTTTTAATCTGGCAGCAAGTTACCGCTAGCCACATATGACACGTGAAAGTATGCAAAAGCAGACAGAACGTAATAAACGCAAAATATGCTGGAGTTACTTTGGCGATACTTTGCGCTTGCTGCAGGTCGTTCTCTCTCTCGCTGTATGCATGTGTCTCGCTACTTTCTGACACATTTATCAAGGCAAACTTTGGCCCTCACTGCTGTCAAGCTAATGTACAAATTAAGTGTCGAGAATGAGCAAAAAAAAAAAAAAAAAATATCGTCGCTTGCCAGCAGTCAGAAGCGCGGGTGTTAAGCAAAGGACTCGAAGTTTTAAGTAGCAGCTTAAACGAAAATTTTAATGGGATTGCATGAAAGCGCTTAAGTAACTGTCGGTCTGTGGGTAAAAAACTAATTTTCAAATTAAATTAAAATTGTAAAAATATCATAAAAACAATGTYTAAAGGYATAAGAATGAGTAGAGAGAAGTTTYTGTTTATAYAAAAARGCARCTTTAACTTTCAGTCAAATATACTAAGATCTTTCCAGCATAGCCGCAAATACAAGTGATATGAACGTTCTTTAAAAGTATCAATTTAGAACTCACTAATAAAAATTTTTTTTTTGGAGATCACAAATTGACTACCCGCCTACTACCTTTGCCATTTTTGAGTTTTGTTTAAACTCTAAGTTTGAATTTTCATTGTCGCTTTAACGTCGTCGTTAAATGCATACTAATCGAATTTCATCACAATAAAAGTGAGAAAATTTGACAGTAGACTTGGTAATATACTTACTACTAAGATTTCGAATAAAAAAAGCTCGCCTAATGAGTAATTAAGCCTAGGTTCACAGTTTAGGCTCATAGTTAGTTTGGTTGACTTCTAGTAACTTAAATGCACTATTATATTATTAAATATACTATTTGTTCGCGATGGACTCCTAAACTRCTGAACCGATTTTAGCAAAATTTAGCACAGTGTGTCCAGTTCGARCCAGCTTAGAAGATAGGGTAGTAAAAACAATYCATTAATAAAAACTACAGTGAAAGCTCTATTAAATGAATGCTCTATTAAGCGAACATCTCCATTAAYCACCCACAATTTGTTGAGTTTTATTAAGTACAATCTATTAAGCSGACAACTCTATTAGCTGGACAGAAATGCTGGTARTCAGATATTGAGAAAGCAGCCATAMATTTTTTATTTTTTCCAATGAAATTTATTTGCATGAACATATTCAAAATTAAACATCAAGTGCAATCTCTTGAATGCTTATACCGACAAAAGTGTTTTCTCTTTTATTCTTAAGTAAAATTTTCACTGTATTGAATAGTTTGTTATATGAATAATAGTATAAAATGTATAACACAGTCACAGTTAAATGAATTATTACTTCACTTTCTCCGTTGGACTTTCAATCTGCAACATTTGTCATCGACTCCACATTCGCTATGATAAAAAAAAACTAAATAAATTTTTAGCAGTTTTTACCAGATAAATGTGATATTTGAGGCAATATTTAAAATTATATACTATGAGCGTCAATGGAGGTGGAAAATATCTATCTATATATATAAAATGGGTTTTGATAGAATTTATGTATTTTTTTTTAAATGTAATTTGTAATTGAAAACAGGAGAGAAAATAAGTGCAGCAGCAGTGCTGAATAGATTGATTATTAGCAATATCTTAGGAAATAACTTCTCAAATCAAACCTGACAAACAGACTGTAATGAAAGGGTTGAAAGTGAAACATGAAAAAAAAAATTTACATTACTGCTACTATGACATAACCTCTACTATAACTGGAGTAAAAATTCTGAGGCAATGCTTAGCTGCCACCAGAAATTAGCATAGATGTAATATACTAAGTTCTAACCTCTCTAGAAGGACGGCAGATGTGAGCCTGGACTTCCGTAGGAATAAACGACTTACGGAGCAAAATTCTTAATACATACTTTCTAAAGCTGGGCGGTAATTTACTCCAGAGTGGCCAAGATAAGTTTATTAAAAACACGTTTATACTTTAGTAGTATTGAATAGAGTAATATTATCATTTAGATAGAGTATTAGTTTTTTGCGAAACTTATTTGCGTAAGCAAATGTCCACCGCTGCATGATTCCGTCTTCTCCGTGAATAAAGATAAAAAAATTAGCAAATGGCGGTGTTTAAGGAGTTACGGAGACTTCTTCGGGTAAAAAACAGCCTTTTTTCAAAAATTTTTCTCATATAAAAAACGAAAAATATAGTTAACAATTTTTATTGTTAACAAAGAAATTCGGAAATTTTTGGAATTTTTGGAAAAAAAAATTTGACTTCTCGTTAGTTAAAACCTTAACTTAGAACTTGGAAGAAGGGAAAAAATTAGCTAAAAGATGGAGTTTTTGCAGACATTTTTACACAAAAAAAAATGATGAAAATTTCCCGAAATTTTTTTTCCAAGTATTTGTGATCGAAAAAAAATTTCTTCGTCCAAGTACTTAAGAATTTTATCTCAAAAACCATGTAAAACTTCATAAAGATCGGTTTAGTAGTCAGAAACTCACTTTCAAAACAAAAACCATTTAAATACGGTGCACTTAGCCTAGCTAACCTCAAACGCACAAGTTTTCAGGGCTGTATCTYCGATACACAAATGAATGATTGAAATATAGGACAATTGTAAAGTTTAATAAGGTAATAAAAAATGTAAGCATGTAATCCCTTGAAAAAAAAAGTTGAATTTTAGCCCAAATTTTGGTAATTTTTGGCTTGTCAAAGTTCGATTTTCGATCAGCTCAAAAAACTGATTCAATGTAGAGTTATATATAGAAAAGACAGTAAAATGCTGATCGGGCCATTATATTCGATTGTAGCTGTTGTTTTCCCACTTGCCATGCTTGATGCCAAAAAACTTAGAGCTTTTTTGTTAGCTTAATCGAATTAATAAACCACACGTTGGTCAACTTGATGGAAGCCACCACCACAAAAGCGAAGAAAAACTATTTATTTATATTAAAATGTGCGAGCGAGCGAACCAAGAAATCAACGAATCATGCCACATACATATTTACAAGCATACATATACTTACTTTTGTATTGAGCGCGTAATAAGTGACCGTTTTGACCAATTAATATGTATGCGTGCGTGCTATTGAGCGCTTGCACTGCACGCAAATACATACAAAAAGCATTCAATATATGCATTTTTGCATGTACTCAATCGAGTTTATTGCGCCTTTTCAGGCAATTATTGCAGTTTTACTATTAAATTGTATGTGCGCATGCATAAGTTAGCACTCACATATACAAATATGCATTTACACACACACAAATAAACGTGTGCGTGTGTGTGGAAAACGTTCAGAAAAACAAAATTTGCGCTGAATTATAATTTTTGGTGCGCAAGCATTGGCTCTGGCATTGCGCCGTGCATAGTTAATAATTTGCATGCTCTGGCGCCTCGAAGTAGGCAACAAAAACCTTGCATAAACTTGCGCTTGCACGAAATAACTGTTTTTATTGTATGTGCCTGCTAAAGCAAATTAAAAATTTAGCAGAAATAATGGAATTTTGAATATATATATATTTTTTTTTTTGTTACTTGCGTGTATTAAAAGTGGCATTGGGACCTGCAATTATGAGTGGATTTTGTGCGCATATTCTTGCATTACTGAAATAAGCAACAACTTATATGGCTTGCATGCGTACTTGTACAAAAATTAATTGCAAGAATGTATTTTACAAAATTTTTCTAATTGAATTTAGTTTATGCAACCAAATTGTGCTAGAATACTTTCACTTACAAATGTTTATGTTTTTGTAGATATAGTTATGTGCACTAAACTAGTAAAAATACCTCTACATATATATTTACGCATATACAATATTAATATATTTTATATAGTTATGAACTACTTTCTGCTAGCACTTAAGCAAGAATTATCTGTTTGCGCCAGTATCATGCAACAGACTCGCTTGTAGCTCACTATTTAGCTAATGAAACATATGTACATAAATATCTACTTTTGTTCGTAAACATTGATTTTGTGTCAACTCTTTAGTTTTGTAATTTCGTAATTGTTTGACATCGACATACTTCAATTGCCATTATTTTATCATTTCTTACATGTCTATGCACACATAAACACTACAAGTCGTACTAATTTCATCCAAACTATTTCACATTTCTTTTTCTTCAAATGGAACTTTCCTACAAATACTAATTTTTGTGTTTCAAAACGAAAAATCAAAAATGAAAATCGCAAAAAATCAAACGCTGCCGCTAGCAGGGTTCCGATTTGCCCATCTATATATGGTATGAAAGCTATCCGGAGCACATCGAAGAGGGCTACAAGGGCCGTGTGTCACGCGTCTCACAGGACTCACCGTTCGGTTCGGCCTCACTCAATTTGACCAACATCAAGGAGTCGGATCAAGGCTGGTATGAGTGTAAAGTGGTATTTTTAAATCGTGATCCCAAGCAGCATAAGAACGGTACATGGTTCCATTTAGACGTACATGCACCGCCACGTTTTAGTGTTACACCAGAGGATATTATATATGTTAATTTAGGTGAGTACGAAAACATATTCCAATAAGTATACAAAATTTACTAAATATTATTTACGAAACTCAAGAAAAAGTTAAATTTATTAAACGGTAAACAAACGCATTAAGAATAACTTCAAAAAGTGTTTTTTGGAATAAAAAGGAATGGATTATTCAGTATAAATCTGTATAGTATATATCTTATACAATAAAAAGAATCTACCAAAACTATCGTTATCTGTGAAAGCTTTTTAAAGGCTTTAGAAATGATAACTGCTGCAATGAACATAATGTAATAAATGTACTTTTCCGTGTGAATGTCGTAAAATTATGTATTAGTTGGAGTAGTCATCAGATATAAAGCAAAAAAGCTTGAAAAGGGTATTTGAAAATGTGAAAGCCCAAGAAAAGCTTTATTTAGCTAGAAAATACAATGAAGCAATGAAAATAATTTGCAAAAGTATTTCTTTGTATGAAAGCTTTTTAAAAGCCAACGTCGATAACTTTTCGCGTGAAAGCTCGCAAAAATCTTTAGTTGATTTTGAACTTCTGGTGCAACTAATATAACATATTCCATGTCAAACTCCTAATTCGATGTACTAAGTACGAAATATTATCAGATACAAGGAAAAGAACTTGAAAAGGATACTTTGCTATGTAAAAGCTCAAGAAAAGCTCTAATTAAATAGAAAATACAACGAAGTCATGAAAATAATTTGGCGGAAGTAATTGTTTACACGAAAGTTTTTTAAAAGCCAGAGTAGTTTACTTTTTGCGTGAAAACTCCCAAGAACTTTTAGTGATTAATGAACTCCTGATGCAACTGACATAACGGTTTCCATGTCAAAGTCCTAATGTGATGTCCTAAGTAGGAAATATTATCAGATATAAAGACAAAAACTTAAAAAAGGTATTTTAATATTTTAAAGCTTTTGAAAATCTCTATTTAAATTGAAAATATAACAAAGTAATGAACATAAGTTCACATAAGTACCTTTTATATAAAAGCTTTTTAAATCAGTTTTCGCGGGAAAGCTCGCATGAATCATAATTTTTTTGTTAACTTGATGAATCAACTAACACAACGTTTTCCTCGTCAATCTCCTAAACTGATATACTATGTTAACAATATCATCAGATAAAACTAATAAAACAAAAACTAATAAAACTAAAACTGAAAAGAAAACTTTAAAAAATGAAAGCTCATTATAAGCTCTATTTGATTCGAAAATACACCGAAAAAGAACTTTTATTTTATATTATCAGATACAAAGAAAAGACACTGAGAGGAGTATTATAAAGAATTAAAGCCTTTGAAATGTTAATATACATAATTTTTTGCGTGAAAGCTCACTAAAAGCTTATTTTTTTAACTTTCGGTTTTCTAGAGTAAAGAACATTATAGAAGACACTTATGTATGAAAGCTATTGAAAATGTTACGTTCCTGGACTTACATCGCTTGGCATCTGAGCGACCATACAAGCTTACAGGATAGAGTGAATGGCATTATATTGGTTACATGGAAGTCCCGCAAGAAACATAGGAAAATTATTTCTGATATATATATTTTTTTGATGTATTCTGCAGCCTTTATCGGTACCTGAATGATAACTCTCTTTGGCATATTGATACTACCGTTTAAAAGCATTCAACCCAACTTATTTTTCTCTCATCATAGAGCTGTATGAGCTCATTTTCAATTACTCTTAGGATCAAACTAAAATGCCTATTTAAAAAGTACCGATATTGCACCAAAAAAAGAAAAAAAGAAAACTAGAACAATCTCTTTGAGCGAACGCATGCCACGCAACGGTATTCGCAATAAATACGATTCTTCTAAATTCCTGTGCAAAGAAATGCTAGGGAGCTTTCTTGTTTGATTTATTTGCGGCGCAAAACAACTTGGCTTACCTGTTTGCCAGCAAATATTGCGCACAAAGTATAATCATAAATATTTTGCCAATGCAATTCTCCGAACGCAGTGATAGTTCCGACTACAGCAAATAAATTTCCAGCAAAAACCAACACACGCACAAAAGTACATAAAAATCAAAAAGGATAAAGAGTATAGCAAAGTAGTTGCGGCAGCTTCCGCAGAACCCGTTAGGATTTATACCTTTCGATTTGTCATTGTCAGCTGCGAGGCTGCTGGGACCACAAACACACTAAGAGCTAAGCCATAGCTATAGCCATGCACCGAATCAAAACAAAAATAATGCAAAAGGAAAACATGATGTGAAAGCACCTTCCAAGCGAAAGAATAGAAACGCAAACAAATTGCGGCTATAATCTTCACATGTGTACCCAAGAGCTTATAATGGTGTCACGTTTGTGTGGGTGTGTGCGGTGTGTGCGTAGGTGTGCGGAATTTGCATACATCAACTTCATATGCAGTGAGCTGCTGTTCGGCGCCCATAAATATACTTCAAAACTACAAAATCACAATCTACTACTTGTGCGTGTATGTGACTCCATCTTTCGCCTGCAGAAACGTTACTTTCTAGTTTTTTTATGCTTGCAAAAAAGTTCCAGACATTTGCCACTTTGACATCACACAATTTACTTAAAAGCAGCGTATATTCGGGCGCGCCCATATCTGCCACTCACCTTCGATAGCATCTGAGCACCCGAATTCATCACGCTGACAGCTTTTCGATTCGCACTCGCCCGCACCGCGTCTCTAACCGGTGCAGGTATTGAGATTTTTTCGACAAATTTGCCCATTCGCCGTACCCACGCGCGCATTAACCCGACTTTCAAGCCACTGCAGCTGCCGGTGGCGGTGTGTGCGCCGAAATGTATGCTGTCATAAATGGCAAATTGCATGCCGGTCTGTTTGCGAAACCCACAAATTTGTCACTTTCAGTGAGTTTATCCTTCTTGTTGATGTGCTCAACACTCACACACGGCTAAGTATGCCAAAGTATTTGAGTAGCTAACCCAACTTTTTCTTTTGCTGGAGGTAGACAGGTAAAAAATAGAGGATTTTGTGTAGCTGGTAGTTATTTAAAGCTTTAGTATTTAGATCAGACAGTATCAGTATGCATTTAGAAAAACGCAGAAGTAATGGAGTGTAAGTGAAGTCCTTGAAAATAATCTATGAGTATCCTTGGCAGAAAGATAAAATGGTCAAGATAACAGAGCAACTAATTAATCAATTACTTAATCACTTTGTAATACGTTTTTACACTCGGCCTTTTAAAGTTTAGTGTGCCGCACTCTCATCAATGTTAAAAAGACTTATTTTTTTTCAAAAGCGTACCTTTAGGCGCTCACTCAAATTATAAAATTAAAATGTGAAAACTTAGAAATTTTCAGTAAATTTAATTTTTTTGGTCTTAAACACTTTTTCCTCTAACTCTCTTTTCTACTCTCCGTGGTATTCTTCCCATATCCAGCACCCCAACTACAGCAGCCATGCTTAGTACCTTCCACCGGCGCTATGAATAATTGCCAGCATTTGTCTCTGTAGCGCCGCAATTGCAAAAAACACTCAGAGAGCTAGTGTACCGTTAGCATCGATTTGAATTTTGTTCCCGATTCCATTACTTACGCTTTTGCCATAAACCCTATCCATGCTCTGTTTGAATTCGATTAATTTATGTTGACTGTAATCCTCATGCTTTGTCAGCTCTCCGACCGCCTTTTTGTGATCAAAAGCACGACACTCCATCTGCTTGTGTAGAGAACTCTGCTCTTCATGATTTAGCGTGCAATTTGTCACCTTTGAAGTTTGACTGAGCGCTGCGTGGAGGGTATATTTGGAGTCCAACAGCATCTCCCAGCCATTATTTGTAAACCTTGACTAAAAATTCACATACACATATTATATATGACAGCTCACACATCCCCTCGCTCTCAGCACTTGCTTTGACATGAAATATTTCCCGACAAATAGCTGAAAACGAAATAGTTGCTTTTCCACTTTAATGTTGTCTAATTAAACTTGAAAAGGAGCCAAGTTAGCCAAAGTTAATATGCGGTTGACTTGTGACTGAGTTGCCATCTGTTTCGCCGTCAACTGTTGCTGCGGCGCTGCTGTCTTAATAGACAGCTATGAAGACGTGTTTAATTTGTGCCCGCGTAGTCAGCTGGACAGACGAAATGCAGTGCTCAGGCAAGTCTGCAGCCGGTAAATGGCAATTAGTAGTGGCAAAATAGTTGCTGTCAGCTTCGCAAATGTTTATATACTGCTACTTTTGGCATGGCGAGCAGGGCGGAAGCGAAAGTTGAAAGAATCGCAAATATTATATACATATATGAGTATATGTGTATGAACATATTTCATTTTGAGTTTCAACAACTTGTTTCAAAAACGAAAAGTGAGTCTATCTCCAACTGAGTTTTAGCAAACCATCGTATGTGTAATCTATATGACCAAGTATGGAGAAGGGAGTCACTTTCATTCTCTTTACTTAAGTGGTACAAAAGCTTAAAGCTCAAGTAAAATGTTGAAGCGGAAGTCTGCTGTCTGGAGCTCTTTTTCTCTCCACTTTGTGTGTCTTTCAAACAACAGTGGCAGCCATCKAGGTAGCAGCAGATGTACTCTGCGAAGTGCGGCTTCTTTTAGAGATATATGTATGCATTGACTCGGATAGCATTGCTGCCAAACAGGACGTGAACTCGCTGACAGTGAGCTCGAAGCTAGTCACGGATGTTATGACCTCACTATCATATTTAATTTGTCAGAGTTCCTGGCCACAATGTATTCATAGGAAAATTGTAAAGCTGATGAGCTTGCTAGTAATATCACCTTTACCGATATCCCTTTGGGATGGTACAATGATCGCCTTTTTTTTGGTGGACTTGGGCGTTGGATCTATGGGACTCGCCAGAGCTCATTAAGTGTTGACCCGCGCAGGGCCTTCTGGCTTTCTAGCYCAGAGGAGAACATGAAAGGTCTATCGAACTGGTATCACAAGGTTCACATTCTCGAAATTGGTAGACGTCCTAAGTTGGTACTGTTGGCACCCATGCGGTGACCCAACCTAACCTAAGGCCTCATCTAAACAATCTTCGAGTAGAAAGTATGAATTTTATCGAAGCAGCAGTTATATTGCTAATTTCTTGTGATTTGAAGAAAAAAATGAAAACTCCGCATATCTTTGGACTTAATACCGAGATGCCTTTCAGAAAAATGTAAATAATTTTCTATTTAAAACCATCTTCCACATTTAGCTTAAAGTTACCGTTATGGCCGCAAATACAGAGGGAACTTTGTTAATTAAAAAGTAATTAAAATGCGTTGGTTAGACAAACAAAAGCCATGTGGCGGTGAAGARAAGCCAATTGAAGTTTGCTGGCTACAACAAAAACCAACTTAGAGCTTAGACAAATAAAAGCTGCAAAAACCACCACAATAACCATGCAACTGCGGCAGGACKCATGCGAACAATGGCAAGAAACAAAGGACAACAACTGAAGGCAATTAAAACCAATTGTAGCCATTTGTGTTAATTGCGGCTGCCGTAGTAAGCATAAACAACAATAACGACAAAAACAAAAATAATAATRATAATAAGACGGTRTATGTTYATGGTGAATAAAGGAGTTAGAAAAGGGATGAATGGGTGAATGGTCGAATGTGTGGGAGAGGAAATGAATGCCGTAACGCAAGAGCGCACACTGAAGACGCGCTTTCAAGAGCACACATTCATTACGCGGTGCTCACGAAATTTAGAAAGGTGGGCAGTAGTCGAAAGAAGAAATTATAAAAAWTATGCGAGAAAAAAGTGTGGACGGAAGCCAGCAATGTAGATGAACATGCAGCCGTTGAAAAATATATAGAAAACACTTGTGTTTAAAGAAAGACGAGCAACAAATCAGCAGGAACTTGCGCTGCAAACAAAGGCGCTGCCWGCAGCTCACGTTGCGCCGCCGTACCGCTCCCTGCGTGCCACAAACACACTGCGATTGCAACGACGAACAAAGCAAGCGGCTCACTTACAGCAGCCAACAACAGTGCGCTGTTCCACCACCTGGCAGTTCCACTTCTAGACAATAGCGCAATATCGTTGGCATGCGCCGGCGGACTTGTTCTAATATATGTTGTTATTATATTGTTTTATTCCGCCATTTTTAACTGTTGATCCTATTTGAGCGCGCATTTTACTTTGCCAACTCCTCCAGGATGAAGTGGATAAAGATAAAAATAAAAAAATAACGCTTAACATAAAAGACAAGCCAACCGGCAGTTTTCATGGCAAATTATCTACACAGCACAGAGCGCGGCACGAGCGCCTGCTAGGGAGTAACTCAGAGGYGATTTGAAAGTGGAGTAAAACGCGGCTTGAAGGGTGAGGACGGGCGAGCGCCAATGATAAGCCGGAAGGAAAGTTTGCTGCTGTGCGCGCACAACAAATCAAACAAGCGACAAAGGCACGCACACACACACACACACAAATCTCCCTGAACGTTCCCGCATACCGGCGCACAATGACAGTTAGACAYGCTGCACGTACATGCCGAAGACAATGAGCAGAGCGAGCTCAAAGCAAAAAAATAAAAAAAAATAAAAATTAAATGAAAATGATAGAAAATGAAAACTAAAAGTAGCTGCTKCTATCTAGTGCCAGAATCAGCCAGCGCTGTCCGCATTGTGACAGCTTATCGCTAACTTGACTGGCAAGCTACGCCTGCCTGCGCCACAAGCTTTCGTGCAGTTTTGACAGGCCAATGCGTGTGCGCGTGTGTGTGTGTCATGCYACGCATTGTTTCGCGTATTCTTTAAGTATTTTTACTGCTTACTTCTCAGAGGTGTTCACTTTATTATGTTATATAAATTACGGTACTTTTCAATTGCATCAAATTTGAATGTTAATCTACTTTTTCTCTTTCTTTCTTTCTTTGTTTCTTCCACGCAAAAAACAGGCGACTCAATTATTCTAAATTGTCAAGCGGATGGCACCCCAACACCAGAGATCTTATGGTACAAAGATGCTAATCCCGTTGATCCCTCGTCTACTGTTGGCATCTTTAATGATGGCACCGAGTTACGGATCTCCACCATCCGACACGAGGACATCGGAGAGTACACTTGCATTGCACGCAATGGTGAGGGACAAGTCTCCCATACGGCCCGTGTTATAATAGCGGGCGGCGCTGTAATCATGGTAAAACATAAATTATTTTCGAACCACCAAAACCCCTCTCAGAAATATCAAATCCTCCACAAAATGTAAAAATCGATGCCCACTTTGGATTGTAAACTAACGAAGAAGAAAAGTTTGTAAAATGAAAACAAACAACATAATTGATTTGGTGAAGTGAAATTGTAGTAAAATTAAATTTTTAGACGCGACTCCTCTAGCTGATTTGCAGTTTTACCTAAAGTGATGTTTTTTTTTTCTTCTTTTGAAGTAGATAAGTATGAGTATATTTAGGTAACAGACAGTTTGTGTTGCTTTTGGGGTTTTACTAATATATTAACGGTAATAAGTGCATTCGGTAACACCTGAGTTTGACTTTAAGAATTTAAAAGTTCTGGCAAGCTTCAGCAATACCTGCATTTAAGTAAAGAGCTAWAATCGCAACACTAAATTTTGAAAGCTCACTAAAAGCTCAAAGCTCACTCAGATTAACTGCCAAAYAATATTTAAAAGTTTATATCTTACATGATTCGARAGTCTAAAATTACAACACCAAGTTTTGAAAGCTCACTGAAAGCTCAAAGCTCTCTTCAAAGCTCACTCGCTTTAAGTGCCGAATAATACTTGAAAATTTATATCTTACATGATTCGAAAGTCTAAAATTACAGCACCAAGTTTTGAAAGCTCACTAAATGCTCAAAGTGACAAATAACACTTGAAAGTTTATGTCTTCCATGATTCAAAAGTCTAAAATTACAACTCTAAACTTTGAAAGCTAGCTAAAAGCCCAAAGCGTTCTTCAAAGCTCACTCGCTTTAAGTGCCAAATACTGCTTGAAAGTTCATATCTTACATGATTCGATAGCGATTTCAGTTGATCATATTTTGCTTGCTTCACTTTGGCTTAACAGCAATTACTCCAAACAAAATTATTCACCAGGGACGCAATACGCTACAAATGTAAATACAAAGGTTGCCGAAAGATGTCGCTGAAGAAAATTTACGTCATGAATGAATAAGTTATTTATTTTGATCTTTTCTGTGAACTAATTTGTAATCTTATTACTGATGAGCTCATAAAGTGAGTAAAGTAAAATTASAYTACTTAACAAATCTGAAAGAAAAATTTCTGACTGATGTGCTAAGAGGTCTGTGGGGTATTTGAAGGGTATTGATTACAAGTTTGGGTTCAAAAGTGTTTGCATACAGGACAAAAAATCCTYCGTGTTAGAAAACTTAGATGTTTTTAATGTCATTTTCGCATTAAGCAACCCAAAATTAGCCAGAACAGCCTCTAACTACACTGTTGCAAAATGATTGTAAAATTGCACTAACTTTGAGAATAATGTAAACTTGTTTATGAGACATAAAACTGATTCTAAAGTTTTCACTTACCGGGAAAATTGTCAATCAGCTAGCAATTTTTTTAAGTTTTCGCCAACTAATTGGAGTGTTCAAAATAATGAAATTTCTTTGCGAATGACTTCAGTTCCAATAGCGTTCCATATCCATATGTTTAAGTGTTGTCGCCCCCTATTTATAAACAAACAGAAAGAATTATTMAAAAAAATATGAAAATTTCAAACAYTTATATAACGATTTATCATAATCATCATTATTAAACTCATATTTATATTAAGCTTATATGCATGAAAAATCATAAAAATAGCTAGATTTACCGTCGCTCGACTTAAAAATATATACTTATAAAGTTTTAGGCGTTCTCATTGGCTTAAAGCCAGCATTAAATGCTATTTGATTGTTTTTAACGAGTAAAATGGAATTTTAAAATGATTCAAGCGCCYATGCTGCATACTTTTAAGCGCGTAGTTGATTAATCTAAACTTGAAAGCCAAAACTAAGTGTGCTTAGCAAATAATTTTCAACACTTCTACTAATGTTTTTTTATTTTGTTGAACTTTATTAAATTTATGTRACGGTATACCGCACTTCTTGTAGTTATTAAACAAAACTGAATCRCTTTGATGACGAAACCGAGCGAAATGCTTAAAATCTCATGCCGAAATTAATTGCAGCCAAATTAATTATTTTGCTTGAGGTAAACTGCCTACAAATATTTTAACTAGCATCGGGTGCAGAAGATTGTAAACAGCTGCAGAACTATGTATATTGACATGACATGTGTAGCCAAAAGCAACCCTGGCCTGATTGAAGCCCATTTAAATGAGTTACAGTGCAATTAACTTAAATTACGCTATAAATTATAGCTATTTGCTCGAAATTAAGATGCAGCAATTTGCTTTCCAGAAAGTTTTAATTGGATTATTTTAAAAATGCCGAGGTGGTTGGCAGCGTTGCCGTATAAGAAAAATATTTTTATGGAAAATTATTATATTAAAAAATTAAAGTAAACAAATTTTAACGGAAAATGCAAAGTTTGAATATTTTTAGTAACACTATACAAATTTCAGCATTCAAAAGTCAAAAGAAAAATTTAAGAGAAATTTTTCAGTAGCTTATTTTTAATTGTACTTATCATTGCGCAGATCGTCACCTAACATGCAAAATAACGTAACCTCACTTTCCTAAGGTTTACAAGAGCATGGCAAACGTTATAATAGAAAGCAGTCATATTGAAACAAAATTTTAGTTTTGGTTATRAAATGGTTATAAATTCGTTATATGTTGGTTACATGTTGGTTATATATTGGTTATATATAGGTTATTTATTGGTTATAAATGACAACTGCTACTGAAAATTCAATGCTATTTATATGTAATATGTTATAACGAGTCGTAAGCAATAAGAACTCAATTTTGGTTTTATGATGATACGTTGTTTTGCATTTTAGGTGACGATTATAATATATCTTATTTTGTATAAATTCAAACCTAACTCGCCGAACAATTTTCTTTTTTAATTTCAAACTCAGCTTTAGTAAATATTGCCTTAAGAAAAACTTCCATAATTTCTTTAACGAAATCCTTCAGGCAAGTTATCTTCGAGCAATTTATGTAGTAAGCGCCAGTCAATTGATCATACTCGACAAAAGTAGGCCAACTGCTGCAGCATTCCCGCAAGTGTACATACACTCTAAGACACAAAATAACAGTTACAAAATGCTAGCATATCACTTTAATCGCACACCCGCATTTATCTACGTAAGGCGAGCTTATGCTGAGCTCAAACTTAATGCCAGCAACATGAAAAGTTCCATTGAAAGTAAGGCACAAGCAACACAAGACATCACGATGCCATGAAATTATTTATAAACAAAGCCAACAATAAAGACTACACGCTCTGCAGATACAACAACAGTTATTATTTATAAACTAAATACAGCCATTATGCAGCATGCATAAGTGTAACATGTGTGTGGTCGTAGAACTTTGGCAGCGCCTGAAACTGTGCTAAACTGCACATCATTACACAGCAACACACACACGAACACGCATATGTGCAGCTGTKTGTGTGCTTGTATGTTGCAAACGATATTATAAAACACAATTATATTACGAAAACCGCTCAATAACTGTCAGCCTGAGACACATGCGCACACACACAAACATATACTGGCAGTTGTGGGAGTTTATGTGACAGCTTGAATAGCTAAGGGAATGTTCTTGGAAGAAGAAAATCTTAATTCAACATGACAACACTAATGCGCTACTACAATTTAATAGTTAAAAGACGCCGCACACACACACATGCAAGCAAACTGTACTCTGTCTGGGTTGATTGGTGCGCCATGGCGTATGAGTAACAACAATGTACTGACAGCACACTGCTTACTTATACGGACTTGTACGCGCTTTGCTGATCCCACACAGATGTTGTCATTAGACTCCGTTATGCGCTTTTGTCTTCATTTGTTTTCGCTTGCCACTAAACTACTGTATTCAGCATTCATGTCAGCTGAAATTGATGGGCGTTTGTGCGTATGTGTCTTCGCCTGCAACAGCAGTCACTAAGTGCCGCACTTTAATAGTGCTGCCTTAAACCTTATTTATGGCGCACTCACTTAAATGCCTTTCATGCTTTTCAAWGTGAAAATTAAGCAGTCTATGCTGCTTTTACTCACTAACACTAGTTTGACGCTTGTAGTCTCATTATAGTGTTTTTAAACCTTAAGCCTGCAGTTGTACGGTTGCAGGGGCTGTAGATAATTAAAGGGAAATGTGATGAGTAATCGGAGAACTTTTTTGCTTCGAAAAATTTAGAATATATATAACGTTGATATTCAAAGGGTCTCCGTGGTAGCCGATATCAARCCTTCACGTGTGTTTCTTTCAGTTAGAAAACGGTTATTAAAACTCTCAGCAAATTTGAGAGCAGTTGCAAAGACTTACAAAACTATATGTTGTTTTTTACACAGTTAAAGCTTTCTTAGCTGACTTTTGAACGATTTCAGTGGTTCATTTCTTGTAAAARTCTATCTAAATCGATTCAAGCAAACGCAAAAAAAAATGTATAAAGTTGAATTGACTACGAKTTTCTTGGCTGTTTGACAAAAGTTTTTGGCAAAAAGCATATGAAGTATGTCATACTAATACAATTTCGCGATAATGCCAAAATCTTCAAAATAAATGTATTACTCATTCAAAATATTGAAAGACATTTTTTACAATGATTTTCAACAATATATGCAGTTCCTATAAGTTAAATGGCTGCTGCCTAAGGCATGAAATTGAGTTYTCAATATATTAATCGATTAAAAAATATTTCAAAAATATTWAAAAATCATTCGTTTARTTTCAAAACGGAATCGTAGAGAGCAGCACAGGTCATAGGTCGAATACAAATATTCACATATTTTAATAAATATGTAATATGTGGTCTAGCGCTGTCCTGATGGAAGACGAAGCCCYCTTTTCTAAATTAATTCTGGCCGTTTTTCTCGATTGCTTGCTTCACTCTCATCAGTTGYTGACAGYAAAATTTAGAAGTAATCRCTCCAAAAGGCTGGAGCAGCTCATACTGAATGATTCCTATCCAATCCCACCAAGCACTCCACAAACAGTTTCGAGGCGTCAGTCTTGGCTTTGCGACCATTTGTTGAGYTTCACCACGCCTGGACYATGATCTTTTTCGCACATTGCTGTCGTATTTGATCCACTTTTCGTCTCTTTTTTCCATTCGCATTAGAAATGCTTCGATTTCATTTCGTTTCAGCAAAGAATCGCAGATGTTCGGTTAATTTGGTCCATTCAATTCTTCACAGACAATTCATGTGGTACCCAAACATCGAACTTATTTTTGTAGTCAGCATTTTTTAAACGGTTCAAACTAATTTGATGATGAATAGTAAGTTCCTTAGCGATGCCATGGCTACTTATGTGGCGGTCCTGGTCAATCTTTTCCACAATTTCAACGACTTTTTCAACGATAGGTCGACCAGAGTCGATCTTAACAGGAATCTCATATGGACAGCTTAGAGCACTGATTTGTTGTATTAACTAAATCTCGTATATAATAGATCATAAGCTATTTATAAATCCACAAAGCACCTTAAGCATATCACTAATTTATTCAAACGGCTAATATTAGTTTCGACTATGCCTGCTGATTCGCCGGGTATAGCAAAATGTTTCATATTCAGTCTTGCCAAGGCTGGGCAATGGAGGAGAGAGTGCATGGTTTTTCTCTTACAACTTTGATAACTTATCTTCTGGACAATGTCCGGTAAGAACCCTAAGAATTGTTACAAAATGACTAACTAGAGTGATGTGTAAACTAAGCGCTTTTGAAAGTTAAGCTTTTCTATTTACCTCTTTTTATAAATTTTAAAGRGTTAAAGGCCTGCAAGCTCGAATAAGTTTTATTTGTTGGCAGCAAAGTAGGAAAGAGCCAAAACTTACTAAAGTGACATACTTATAAACATGAGCTGTTCATGCCAACATTTGCATTTATGTGCACATTAATACATATGTATATATTATACTTGTTATGTACAGGCAATGGGTGAGAGAAGTACTTACAAAAACATACAATTATTTAAGGGCTTTCACGCATACAACGAAAACAGCTACACACCAATACATGAGCAAACAAACATAACAAATGAAAAAACAAGAACATAAATTAGTTTCTACACTTGTGTGTAAAACACATTATTGCATGCATGTATATGTATATTTGTGTTTGTGGGCCCAGCAAAAGTTTCATAAAGTGGCTTAGAGAGCAACCCAGTCGCGAACTTCAATTTCATGCATATAACTATAAATATATACGTACTCATATGTATAAGAACACTCATTCATACATATATATAAGAACACACAATCTAACAGTACACACGCATATACGTGGAAGAGAATGCCTCGGGCCTCGGGCCTCGGTCGTTGAGCAGGCCAAGGCTAACAACTTAAATGCTCACACCACAAAGTTTCACGCGAAACGGCAAATGTTGTTTCCCGTTCGCCGTGCGCACAACCTCATGTGCGTATAATTTGTATATTTTTCTTGGCATGTATTGCTATACACACACATACTATATACATATGTATATACACACAGTGAAGCGCATAAATATGTTTGGATGGGCAAACGAACATTGAAACAAAATAATTTAAGCTCAAAGTGTGCGTCTGAGCGGCTGTTAAATGAATTTTGATGGCCCAACGGCACTTTTGCGCACGCACACACACACACAAGCCATTGGCATATATATACAAATATGGGCCCTTAGGCATAAACGATAGTGTATGTGCAAGCAGATGTTTCGGCAAATACATTTTCAAAAATTTAATTTTCGCGTACATGTGCGCAAGGGCATGCAACAAAATGGCGTATGGCGCTGGCAACTACACGCTGTTCTCTCAAGGGTTGTAGCCGCAAAATGGAAAACAATTTTTTTTTTTTTTTTAAATTTATACGCTGTACATATGTATATGTGAATGCATATAAATGCATTTCGGTGTCTGGGTCCACGCAACGCTTTTAAATTCAGCAGCATTATAACGGTCACTTCGCTTGTTGTTGGGAAAATTTAATATATGGAAATTAAAAGTTTTCGCAACTTCACTGTTTTTAACATTGAGCTTTGCGTTGATATCGGAGCTTTGATTTGAGTTTATATAATGTAATTTTCACAATTTTTCTAAAAAAATGTATTTTCATTTAAGACATTTTTTTTTTTAATTTTCTTTCGAAAAATATTTTCAAAACTTTATTCTTTTTTGTAGTTTATTCGAAATAATTTTTTAATGCGATATTATTTTT
>NW_017536786.1:292667-294969 GCF_001853355.1 Bactrocera latifrons | reverse complement strand
CGAAAAATACTCAAAATCTCGGTGTTTTTTTGTGAGAGTTACGAAAATTTCACGGTAGTTCGAATGAAGATAACTCTTTATCAGCCAACTATCTTGGCTTTGTAATATCCTTTTATAAAATACATATAAATATGTAAATGAAAAATATGATAATAAAAAATATGTATGTATATAAATAATCTACCTTCAAAACCAACAGCTAATATATAAGTGCTTGAGTATAAATCTGCCGAAGAACTTACCTTAGAACTTAGCTCTAAGTTACACCRAAAATATATAAATACCTTTTCAAAAGCAAAATAGTCAAAACTTCTTGCTGGAATTAATATATTTTGAGTTCCTGAAAAAAAATCGTGTTTTCAAACTAAAATTCCATATCTCACCTTTAYTTCCGTTAACCATCAAGAACGTGCATATTAGGGTTGTCATTGCATGTGAAATTRGCATTATTTCAATACAACAACAACTTAAATATTGGCCTTTACTATGAAAGTATGAAAAAAAAATCAAAAACAAAAATATGTACTTTCTGTCTGTTTATGCTGAGTYTGCTAAATCTACATAGGTCTCCGAACTCTTTCTAACCTCTTTAACCTTCCTTTATCAATTCTTGAAAACCAATTTCTTTGTATTTAAATACTGTAATGATTACCAACACAAATTRCCTAACTGTCCAACGAACCAAACCATCAATCAACTTAATTACGTAAAACCGCCCGACCTCGTGCACCTACTCCCCCAACCAACAACAATATTCACATCACAACAACAATAACAATAAATTCTTAATGCCTTAAACTGGTACAAAACTTTCCCAACCGCCCAAACCCACACACCGACAACCGAATGGCAAACGAATGGACGCTTTTTGTGCCACACACGCATCGGATGTGTGTGTTGAATGCGATGCGCGAAGCAGCCGGCAGCTGGTGGGAAGGGGAAAGTAGGCAAAGCGGGTCCAAAAAAGGTCKCCAAAACCGGCAAATACACTAAGCTCGGTATTGCAGTAAGTGCCCCACAGCAAAAACCACTTTTATCTGTATGTTTTGCTATAACGTTGCATATGCAACATTAGCGTTTTTTGTATGTGTTTACGCTGAGTTGAGCAATAGTTTTTGAATTTTGTCATTTCGTCAATTTATTGTCCATTTTTATAGCGACAACTCATYGAAAAACGTATGCTTTTTCACGCCAAATCGTCGAACACTCACCTGGCCATRCACACAAAATTGAAAAACATATTGCCACCTTGCCACATTGCCACATAATCAAACAAAGTCGCATAAAAACCTTCATTATTGGATTTAAATTTTGAAATGAATTTTGCTAAAAGTTATTAAGCATATCATGCATTCAGATTTATTGTGCTGCTGCCAAGCTCAGGTATTTGCCACAAATATTCATTAAAATAAAATTATAAAGAATCCGCATTTCGAACAACGATCAAAATACACAATGCATTCGCAGTCACATCAAATGCCATTTAATATTTATACACAACTATATGTGTGTATGTATGTATGGACATAAAAAACAGTTAATATAAAGAGCAGCGAAAAATTCATAAAAAGCAACACACGCTCAACATAATTGTCATTTGCGCTACAGTCACCGCCACCAACGCCGCCGCCGTCGCTGCCACATTCATCGCCATCAGCAATATATTTGTGTATGTATTCATTGCCATTCAAGCATTTTGTTGTTGCTATTGCATGTAGCAAACAATGCGAGGCCATAAATTGCCATATGCGGACGATGTGAGTGCCKGTCTTCGGGCGCAAACGGACGTAAGGACAAACACACACACACACTAACACACAGTTCTACATCTCCAAACACACTTTCGCTAAGGCTCGCAAAGCACTCTTATTGGTAACCATGAAATTCGTGTGTGTGTGTGTGTGACATCTTTCCCTCCGCTACACCATTCATTCCGGTTAAGCGCTTGCCATGCTGCCGTTATTCTTAAATATGAATCATTGCTGAATATCATGGCATTTCAGTTTCAGTTTACCATAACATCCGACTCAAATGACACTTGGAGAATGCAGTTATTTTTGCTTTTGCTATGAATATTTAAAGCCTTTGTTAACTTACTTTTATTAACATTTTAAATGCACACGCCACAGTGCGACAATGTTGTTTTATGATATGCAGCTGGAGACAAGAAATATTGCAGGCATATTTTGTAAACCAGAACTGTATCCAGACCGCTCTCATGGGATTCTTGGTTATCATAAAGTGCTTCTAATTATTTTATTTGAATTTAATTTAAGCTGATTTTAATATATTCATACCATTG
>NW_017536786.1:286551-292002 GCF_001853355.1 Bactrocera latifrons | reverse complement strand
CTAATGCTTTTATATGTTATAGAGTATAATCTTTCCATATCTATATACATATTTACATATATGTACATTGCGACAAAAATACACCCGAAAATACTAACTAAATTCCTCTGGTAAATAATATTTCAAAWAAAATTATTTTGCTAAGTTGGTACGAGTGTCCTTAATTTTTATTCAGTATTATCAAAACCCAAACCGAGTGGTACAAAACCCTCAAAGACGGTCGAGAGATCGTTGAGGACATGTTTCGTTCTGGACGACTTTCGTCCTCTCTAACTGATGGAAATATCAAAATATTTAAAAAGTCTGCGTATGGTGCTTCAAAATCGTTATGCAAGTATTAAAAAGATGTCAAGAGAGCTCAACATCTCTCGCGAGTCTTCAAATGAATTTGTTGGATATTTTGAGTATGTATTTTTCAAAATAGTATCTTAAACAGGTCTCTTTGGATAACTGCCGATGAGRCATGGGTTTATGAGTTTGATATGCAAACAATTATCGGAACGTAACGCCTTTTCAGTCGGTCGAAGATTAAACAAAATTCGCTGAAGGGGCTGAAGGCCACCCCTGAAATTTCTTATGATGAGTGTTTCGTGGACTAGAAAAATCCTTGACATAAGTGTATTACATCTCGTGGGGATTACGTAGAAGGTGATATATATCAATAATTGCATTCAATTTAGTTCCATAGCTTTATGCTAGCACTGGCTGAAAACAGGGACAAGTTCAGCGCATCACTTTGCTATTATTGTATTATTATACCAATATTCAGCTGTTCTAAAATTACATCATATTTTAAGAAAGCTGCTTATGATAAGTTTACGGGTTTCCAACTAATTTAGGGGGCACTGCAGGCCTGTAAGGATAAAATGTTCCTTCAGAAATATTTAAAATAATTCCTCAGACACGACAGAAAGWTAGTGTCGTAAGCTTTATGAATTTGCTTTATATTGTCAGTTATTTGAACCTTCAGCTATATAGTAGTTAAAGCCGACTCAGACTAAGAGATTCACTTCGATTTTAGTCAATGATAGTCGTTTGTTTCTTATGTCTACCACTGTTAGAATACTTATTTTAATTAAAGCTGTCTTCRATTCGCCGCTATATTCAGTGCTGCCAAGTTTTATTTTACATATTTTAGATAAGTGTTACTTTACTGTTTCGAATGGTTCTAGTGGCAAAAGAAATTTCTATTTTTGTTCTTGTTTTTTAAGCACATCAGACTTATAATCAATTATAGTGCCTTATTAAAAGCAAAAGTAAAGAATTGCAACAAAATTTCTAATACATTAAAAAATAATTTCCTCACAAGGAAAGGCTCATAACACTATAGCTTATGYGCCAGAAGACATTTTAATGCAGGGTAGCACCACATAAGGTGCCTGTTCGTTTTAGCATTTAGTACAGTTAGCTCGATTCGTTGGGGAGTAGCTTTCGGCGAATGGAAGGCAGCTTTTTTCATTCGTTGGAGAGTAATGTTTGACGAGTGGAAGATAGCTTATTTGTTCGACAGATTACAAAAGCATTAGGGAGGCACTAAAAACGAATTTGGCATATTTTAATCTTAGTTAACCGGGTTACAAACATGCGGACTGATCACTTTCATATTAATTTTAATTTTTAAGCGCTACTTTTGGTGAAAAACTCATGAACTAAATAACAGATATTTTAAGTTAAATTATTGCCTTAATTAATAAATTTAATGTAATTGTTAACTTTTTCTCATTATGCAAAGAATAAGTGTTCGAAATTAATAGCTTTTAAATGTTTGCATAACTTTTCGCTACATAAAATCTTTCACTGAATGACACTAACGCAATTTGCATATTTTTTACTTTTTTTCTCCCCTTCTACTTCTCGCTTGCAATGCATACTATTTTGCCATGCACAGGTGCCGCCCACTAATCAGACCAAACTCGAGGGCGAAAAGGTGATATTCTCGTGCGAAGCGAAAGCAATGCCCGGCAATGTTACCGTTAGATGGTTTCGCGAAGGCTCTCCCGTGCGGGAGGTGGCCTCACTGGAGACGCGCGTTACAATACGTAAAGATGGTTCCCTTATCATAAATCCCGTTAGCGCTGACGATTCTGGTACTTACTTGTGTGAGGTGACGAATGGCATTGGAGATCCGCAAAGCGCCTCGGCTTATTTAAATGTAGAATGTAAGTACACACAAACCATATTAACGAAAATAAAAATACCTATGTATATTCTCTGTCACYGCTAATTATCTAATTGTATTTGAACGAGGAAAATAACATATAATGCTAAGGTAACTAAAACTCGGCAAAGATTTCGGGATATTTGTTTGTCTTCGACTTAGGKGCATTCTTTTTGTCTTCGGGGAATTTGTCGAAATTCGACAGATCTTCCATGTTTGAGATGACMGGCACATATGGTGGCTGTATTTGTTGGTTCAGTAGACCGTACCAATCGACGCCCTTGAACCAGTCGTGATTTTTAATGTCCTTCTGCGCGTTCGTTAAGCAGCCGAGTCTAATGATWGTTTAGATCATTTTTCGTAAATCTAATAACACACAAACACACTCACCGCTTCGAGGGATCGACCACTAACAGTTTGGAAATTAAGTCCTTTAACATGGGCGGAAAGGAAGCTGGTATCTTGTAGGCGCCATCGCAAATTTTTCCATACATCATCATAACGTCCCTATTGTACTCGGAAAAGGGTGAATTGCCGGCGACAAACTCATAAATCAGTACACCAAATGCCCACCAGTCGACGCTGGTGGAGTAAGGTTTGGACTTAATCAACTCGGGCGCCAGATACTCGGGCGTGCCGCACAATGTCAGAGTGCGGGTCTCAACGCGCTAGAAATAGAAAGCAGGCGAGGTTTGTACTTAAGGTACCACAGTGTCAAGTGCCYATTTGTATACCTTTGCAAAGCCAAAATCCGTTATCTTCAGATAACCTTTTCTATCGATTAATATATTTTCTGGCTTCAAATCGCGATACAGCAATTGCAAATTATGCAGATACTCCAAACCAAGAAATATTTGAGCAGCATAGAAACGTGCCTGCTTCTCCGAAAATCTACGCACTCTGGTAGAAAAAAGATTGAGAAGAATGAAGAGCATGATTTCTTTGCACCTACTTGCGATGATAGGTGAAGAGCTCGCCGCCGTTTATGAATGGCAAGCCGAAGATTAAGTGATCAAAGTCCTTGCGACAAAAGTCCATCATCACTACATATGGGAAGTCTATGCTGAGCAGCACGCGCTTCTCATTGAATATATGCGGCACTTGCTTTGTCTTCACGATCATCTCCTTCAACACCAACTTTGCGGCATAGTAATTACCCGTCGACTTTTCGCGCACCAGTTTCTGTCCAAGCAAAAAGTAAGCTTAAATAAATTGTATTAACCAAAAATAAGCGACGTTCGTTTCGAACACACCACTCTGCCGAAGGAGCCGGAACCGATTGTGGCCAGCTCGTCGAAACCTTGTAGACCTGTGTCTGGCGATGGCGTCATTTTGTCCCACTTCTTGAGGAAACTGTCCCTGAACACAACCAGCACCATGTCGTAGTCGACCTTGCCGCTGAACCTGGTGTTGATGGCTGTAGTTTATAGATTTATGTTCGACAGATATTATTATGGAACTGGTTGTTATTGTTCAACTGTTGACACGCTTACGTTTGTTGGCTTTCTCCACAGCGATTATCTTCATTTCACCTTCCGATGCTTGTCCCACGTTAGAAGGAACCAGCTCCATTTGATGTGCCATGTTTTGAAGACTACTATCTAAGCCACTAATAACAAACAACGAACTCAAATGTTTAGAAGCTTATTTTTTTAAGAATTTGTAAATATTTCCTTTTCAATAAAAAGGCCTACAAACACAGAAACACTGAAAGAAATCTGAAAAGTCAAACTGAGAACAGCAAAATTTTAAAATGAAATGTCAGTTTTCAATAAATCAAAAATGAGAGAAAAGTGTTGTGAAACTAGAAAACTAAACAGTTTCGAAAGCAGAAAGAATTGGAATAAGYTTCGGCGAGAAATAATTTTCGAATTGTATGTTCCATCCCGGACAGACATAACCTCAAAATTTTGTAAAATCCCACAATTTTCGAAATTATATCAAATTCCGAAATACGCTTCCGAACAGGACAATATGCGAAACATTGAAGTTATAAGAAATGCAGGAAAAGTATTATGAAAACCATGAACTACTCCATTTTAATTCGAAGAATCCTTTAAAAATGTGTGTATACGTAAGTTCACTTACCTCAACTCACTCTCGTTCCTTGTCCTCTTACAGATCCTGCCAAAGTGACCTTCACACCCACTGTACAGTATCTACCCTTCCGTTTGGCCGGCGTCGTACAGTGCTACATTAAATCGAATCCGACACTGCAGTATGTCACCTGGACCAAAGACAAACGCCTACTCGAACCGTATCAGATGAAGGATATCGTCGTCATGGCCAACGGTTCATTGCTCTTCACGCGCGTCAATGAGGATCATCAAGGTCGTTACACCTGTACGCCATACAATGCACAAGGCACACAGGGCTCATCCGGCCCCATGGAGGTGCTCGTACGCAAACCGCCCACATTCACCGTCGAACCGGAGTCGCTGTATCAGCGCAAAGTGGGCGACAGCGTCGAAATGCATTGCGACGCCATCGAAGCGGAGGGCACACAACGGCCCACCATCAAATGGCAACGTCAGGATGGCGGCGATTTGAGCGAAACGCAGCGCACCCGTGTCAAAGTGTCCGGTGGCAATATAACCATCGAGAATTTACGCGGCGAAGACTTTGGCTACTATCAGTGTGTCGTCTCGAATGAGGTGGCCACACTAATGTCGGTAACGCAGCTGGTCATCGAGGGCACACAGCCGCATGCACCGTACAACATCACCGGCAAAGCGACCGAGTCATCGATTACGCTGCAATGGATGCCCGGCTATAGCGGCGGCTCCGAATACAAGCAGGACTATACGATTTGGTATCGCGAAGCGGGCGCCGCCGATTGGCAAACCATTTCGGTCACRCCATCCGGCAGTACACAGGTCACAATCAACGGCCTGGCTTCGGGCACCACGTATGAGTTTCAGGTCGTCGGACGCAATGTCCTCGGCGACGGACTGATGAGCAAGGTGATGACGGTGCGCACACTGGGTGAGTTAACGTTTGCACAATTTTATCTATGGCTTCTATTAAGACCTTGTTGCACATACTCTATGCAAGTACGGCAAATGCGGTGCGGTGTGGTAGGTAAGTGATTGGAGTGACACAAACCGAATTGGTTCAGAGCAAAAAGTCTGTTGTTGTAAAAATTTTTGTCAAACTTACCTCCCACGCTGCGTCAACTTTGTGCCGCTAACTATGATCTCTTATATTAAATTAAACCCATACTCTTGCATTTCTCTCTTTTTCTCTCTTTTCTACAACAACATTTGTGTACAATATGTATAAATTTATTTACG
>NW_017536786.1:279562-285740 GCF_001853355.1 Bactrocera latifrons | reverse complement strand
AAACTTTGAGTTATAAAATGGTAATATATTGGTTATTATACCTGACAACAACTTTCGTTTTTTTTTTTTTTGCTTTTGTGATACGTTGTTTTTGCTTTTTCGGTGACGATATATTTCCATATTAGATTTGTGAGTTAAGAAAGAGAAACAGAAACAGAAACAGAATTTCACCTGACGTTTTTTTAATATTTTGGCTAACTACTTTTCGAAATTTAATATTTCGAATATCATTACAAAAACATGGATTAGCTTGTGTTAAAATGGGTAGTCACTTTATGGTTCTGCAAAGCTTGATAATTATTTCGTGGATTTTATGTGAGTATTCCTAASATATTAGAAGATATTAAGGCACAAACTTCATTATAAAAATCTAATATCGTAAGATTGTAGAAGTTCTTGGTGCATTAAGTTCACTTATCCTTACTCAGAGAGCGTTAAGAGTATTGCGCTCTCAATTAGCGAGCTTTGGAGACTCTTTCATGTTCCCGATATCTTTAGGTTTATGAAGGCGGGATCYCACTATAACAGTTTAGTGTGCGGGTTCCTTGTGCTATGTATGTGAAGACTTAAGTTTAAATACTTTTTATTTTTATAATTTCTTATGGACCAAGTAGCCGTTATGTACTGAGGTTTCACTATAAAGTTGAGTTAATCAGGTATGAATGGAGTTGACTTGCTAAGTACAAGGGAAGTCGTCATTAGTAGTCAGGATGTCTACAMWTGACGTGAATTTTAACAGWCKCGGYGGACTCGCTATCGATACCTTCTACATTGTATCATACCGCGGGGATTTCAGATGCTCACACCGTAGTCCTGCCAATGCGGGACAAGTGYACAAGAGATATATGCTCTATTGTTTCCCTGGTGCCCGGCTCTTTCTTATTGAAAATATTTCGAGTTGATACTAGATATCGCCGCACAGAGATTTTGAGATATTCCGTATCCTAAGAAATTTTTTTGTAAGGATATTAATGTTGCAAGGTTCAGTATTCAGCCTGTTCTCTGCCGTCTCAGTGKTAGTTTTAGCTTTCCTGTCTTAAGAGTGCTTTTAAGTTTGCCATAGTTAAGAGCTTACGCCAGGAATTCTCAAAAAATCTAAGAAGTTCCAGACAATTGCAGCAAAATCTCTCAATTTAAAAATGTCTTAAGTTTTCCCTGAAAAAACGTATCTCTTACTTCACACGAATGAAACCGGAGAACAAATAAGTCTGTTTAGAGTTTGTTTGTTATATAACTTTTTTATTTTTTTTTTATTTATTTTTTTAAGTTTCTAATTTTATTTTTAATTTTAATTTCCGTTTTGTATTTTATTTTTTATTCTATTTTTAAATATATTTACAATTCCCGTTACTGCAATATTTTTGCACGCACACAATTTCTTTGCTCGTACTTTTTCACTTTAAAATACTTGGAATGTGTCCCTGCCTCCACTGTTCTGTCCACCTCCACAATTACGCTCTGACCAACCGACTGACTAACTGTACTGTACTAACTGTGATGCGTGTTGAAAAATGTTGAAAAACCAAATTTTGAAAACTAAGGTTTTAGAGAGTAAGAAAACAGAAATATAAAAACCATAAAATAAAAACAAAAACAAATACTAATTCGTATGTATTTCGTTTTATATATGTTGTTGTGTAATGCAACCCTGGATTTCGTGTTCCTCTGGCGCTGTTAGTTTTACCTCCCCCCCGTATATTGTTTTCAGTTAAAAGCATCAATTATTTCAATTTTCGTTTACTCGTTTGCTCGCTTACGCCAAAGCGCTTTATCGCCCATTAGATATTTTGTGTTGCGCCGCTTTTTGCATTCGCCATGTGATTTCATTAAGACATTTTATGCTTTGCACCAAAATCGCTGCACCCACGCACACACACATTCATACACACGCATACAAACGCATATAGACATACAGCTATTTCGCATAGACGCGTTCACGGTCATAAGCAGCAAAARCAACAACAGAAACACGAGCATGTAGTGCAAGTGAATAAATCCAATGGCTTACAGACATATACTTGCATACATACATCCACATACACATACATACATGCATTTAAAAATGCGTTAAATTTTTGAAAACAAAAACACTGAAAGTACTTAAACTCGCGAGAATTACCAAGTCTTCAACGCGCTTCATACATATATTTACGTGTGTATGTGTGTGTGAGCGCATATACTAATATATATTTGTGTAGCTGTATGCAAATCTACTGTTAGGCAGTTTAATTGTGGACATGCTGCTGGCTGGGCCACTGAAAATACCAACAAAATGAGAAGTCAGCACAATAACGGAGCTGAAGGTAAAGCGGCTTACAAGAGAGASCGAAAAAAGCAAAACGCTTAAGATCCCTGGCACGCCTACAAACGCTCGCCGCTTCACACGCACACACTCGGTTTAGTGCCAACGAGCAACCGTTATAAGGCCACATTTGTATATTGTCACACACACATACCAATATATGTATGTGCATATATATATGTATATGTACCGTTATATAAGCTGTAATTTTGKAAGCTGAAACACTTGGCAAAGCCTCGGTGGCGAGTAAACGACGTTGGCATGCATGCTTGTTTGTGTGTGTGTGTGTGTGAGTGAGTGCATGTGTAAATGACGCAAATATGTGTCAAGGCTGGCAAACTCGCACACGGCCGTTCATGACTGGCAAAGCAACAACAATAAAAACTGCATAACAATAACAAAACATTAGTTAACAAAATAACAACAACATACGCTTAACGCTAAGCTGTCAGGCCGGTCAGCCCTCTAAATATATARTAATTGCAGCGCGTGCAGCTTGTCGGTAAATAAGTCGTTTAAAATAACAATAACAACTCTAAACAACTTACGATATACATATTTATATATATTTTTCGAATCAGAATATTTCAGTTAAAGGGCGATATTTTAAGAATACCAAAGATTYATATGTGTTCAATGTATGTCAGCCGTAAAAACTTGGAGCGAATTAACGGTAAACTGAATAAGGCTATAATGAAGCACAGATGGGCTTATGAAACATCATTCGAAACCTCTGAAAAGYATAAACTTAAGATGCAGACATAATAGAGCCTTTTGAATAGTTTCGAACCCAAGTAAATTTCCAATACTTTTGAACAGATCCAATTTGAAAAGTTGAATCCTTGAAAACTTTGATTTTTTTAATTATGAGTTTCTTGAAATTGAAAAGACGCACATATAATATGTGTGGCAGAACCGGCATCTTTCAAATTGATGAATAAGTTAGTTTCAGCAGAGAACATACAATCAGTCGTTATATTTTTTCCGCTTCCAGTCAATTGCACATGAAAAATACTATTTTAAAGGGAAGTAACTTTTACGAAAGAGTTTACTGCTTGATGTGRTGCTGTGAGTACAGATCTCAGATCTGAAATAAACCAACCAAACCAAAATGTTGCCAGTGGTGACAGTGGAAAAAAAAGTGGTGACGAAGAAGCACATCCACCTCAAGCGACTTAATTCGGCAGGCGACCGGGTGAAACATCATATTTGGAACAGAAAAAAATTAGTATTTTCCARCAGCTGATGGGCGCTCTAGATCTTCTATTCAGTTGTACACTCTTCCAAGATTGATAAAATTGATATACCAAAATATATACCAGAAAATATCTCAGTCTAACGTCATAAAGGAAGCGCTGAATGTCCTCTAGGAGTTGCACTTCCTCACCCTGATATTCACCAAGCACCCTTTATAGGCTAGCCGTTTGATACCTGTTATTAAGATGCAATGTGCAGCAAGATAATTTACATTAATTTGCGTCATCCTGGTTAYGGGTCGCCAAAAGGTGATATGTAAAACTGAAAAGTGCATTTTTGGCGATTTCAATGGCTCTAKTGCTGTTAGGCGGAGAATCGATGTGGCAAATGAAAGCTTTGAGTGCCCTGTAGATGATCCAAATTTCTTTTAGCGTACATACTCTGACCGCTTTATGGCGCAGAAGGGTAGAAAAAGAGGCAAGTTAACCCGTCTGCTTACTAGATGATTGGCAAGCCCCTAGTGGTGGTAAGCGACTGATTAATGGCGATAATGAATGTTCGGCATCTTCACATATTGCAAAGTACTTGACAGTATAGATTTAGARGCACGACAGTCGGGTCTACGAAATCCGGAACGGACCCGAATTTTTATCYGGCCAAGGACTGTCAACCGGGCAGAATTCTGCCGTTACAACAACAACAACAACAGAGGCTTTTCGTATAGAAAATGTATAGGAAAAATATRAGAAAAAACTTTCGGCATAAAGAAAAAWTATATATACTATACATATGTACATTAGTGCGGRTCGATATAGAGAGAGCCAAAAAACGGAAAAACCGCGTATGCGGGAAATGTTCCACGGATTATTTCGAAAAACTTTGCACACAATACTATGGGTCTAAAGAAATTTAAAGCGTATGCAAATTTTCATAATTTGTTAGAACTGGACAACTATTTCGCATATCTCCTCTACAAACGGTTATTCAGAATTCACCCTCGACTTAAAAAATGTTGGCTCGTACCCGAGCTTAGGCCAATAGTCTCGGTCAGAAATATCCACTGAACATTCCTTGCATACGCGATTTTATGGAAAAAAATCATCTCGCGCTAATATACATACATTGCCATATGAACCTTTTGAAAGGGTATTTAAGCTAAAATAAAGGCTGTAAGTCATTTGATATCGCTTAATTGGTATTTATGACCCCAATTCCGACCATATGGACCAAGGCTGGCTGTCGAAATGAATTTTTGTGCAAACCACCGACGWTTCCTTTGCGAGATAACAATTAAAATGCTTAAAAAATAAAGTAAATAAGCCGTTWTAAAAGTTATGAGTGTGTGCTTATATTGACGCAACAATAACGGTATATACCTGTGCCTCGCAATTAGTGCGAAACAAGGCTTAAACTGCTATATTCTTTAGCGCATTTTCCGGTCACACAATGGCACAGGCCAATCCATGTTTAAAGCAAAAAAGCGAGAATTTAAGCGATTCGCKGCGAATATTATGCAAAACGCTGCATTATTGCGCATGTTTCGCTCTTAAATGCACTTAAATTGCATGCGGCCACAACACAACTGATGAAGGGCAGCGTTAAAGTACACGCACACACATGCGCAGSCCACTGTGCATGTGTATTTATGTTGCAAGGCAGTGTGGCAAGGACACTCGCTTTAAAGCGAGACTCAAACAGCGCTGAATGCATGAGCTGGTGTGTGTATGTGTGTGCCTGTGATATGTCGGTGAGCGTGTGTGTGGCCAATTCGTGTCAGGTTGACCGCGTTGGCAGCTTTTTCATTTCGTTGCTGTGTTGCATGTATGTGCTGTGTGCAGCGAACGCATTGAATTTCGCTGAATGCAGTTAATTATCGTACGAACGCATACRTATGTGCAGCTATGAATATAAATTCGCTTATATATACAAGCATAGGTGTCATTAATATAAAATGCGCATGTATATGAAGGGCAATCAAGCCGAAAAGTGGCACAGGCGAAAAGCAATAATATGAAAGGAAAGTTGTAAAAATATACCATCGACATTTAAAGTATATTTGTGCTTGCAAAAAGTCGTGTACGAAGTCCGAACATTGTTGCTTTAACTCTTTCTWATTTTCATTTCGCTCCATTTCGCACTTTTTCCACCTAACGGCGTCACTAACTGTAGAGTAACTGGCAAATTTAATATACACACTTTCACGAATTTCCATATTTCACAGTTATATTAAATAATAACACCACATTTTAGTTGCACACTCACACACCTTTCATTTCACCACAATTCATTTTCATTGCTTTGCACTTTTGTTTTTCATTTTCCATTTGTTGTTTATTTTTTTTTTTTTGTGTTTCATTGCAGACCTTTTAGCGTATTTTGACATTTATTTTCATACCGATTCGAATGGTTCGATCGTTTATTCACCGCCAAAATTAAAATTGAAAGGTATTTACACGATTTTCTTATGCTTTTACTTACATACATACATACATAAGCTGCCTACATACACATACATGATTGCTTACATACCTATATATAACACAGTTAAACAATTAAATAACAGCATTCACACCGTTAAGTATAACACATAGTTAAGCCAATTAATATTAGTATATGCGTTTTATGCCACATGCTGTTAGACGAGCCGTAAACATGCATTGTTGGAATTTACAAAAGGTG
>NW_017536786.1:274795-278716 GCF_001853355.1 Bactrocera latifrons | reverse complement strand
TGTCAATCTCATCAGTCGTTGACAGTAAAATGTAGAAGCAGCTCATAGGGGATGATTATTTTTCGACAACCCAATACTTTCCAAACGAGTTGTCGAGTCCAGTCACAACTTTAATWCCTTCCAAATCTTTTTTAATTTGACACATTTGCTTTAGTAATTCTTTCATATGAAAAAATTKTTTGCATTCAAATACTTAGATACATGGCAACCCTACTAAAATATTTTGAGCTACCAAATTGCTTACMACTTTTTGGTTTAATACCTAATTYCCATKTTTTTTATTAATACCATTTTTGYTTAACTTAAAAGTTRCAARCATGTGGYAACCCTGTCATTTAATCWTTGCACAAATATTSMAAATCATAGTTCTTCAATAACGGATGTGCTCTATGGCCTAAATTAAGACTAAATATGTATATTACMTATTATCATAACGGTTCAGTGCTTCTATATCCTGTTATTTCTTTTATAAAAGTCTAAAAGCCGCTTTAAAAGATTTCTAAAATTGCTCCGGCAATCTCAGACCATGTGAAAAATTTTATAAAATTTTTTTAACTTCAATATTTTCCATAAAAATTCTAAATAAAATGACCCACCTTGCAGCCTCATTAAACTCTCCGAAAGCTTATTAAACGTGCTTAATGCAAATGCTAGCTGCATGGCATGCAAAYACACACATATGTGAAGGCAGCCAGAAATACGCGACCGTAACACGTCAGCTCTAATTTATGCCAACGACGTTGCGCCAAAAGTAGCTCATACGCCCTGCGGTGCCGTGCCGTGCCTACCAACATTTGGCGATAAACTTGTGCGCCTATGCATATGCCGCTGGTCGGCTGGCTTGCCTACAAATGTGCATATGCTTGYATGCTTATCATAAATTTATGTCCAAGGTGAACTCACACTCAAAGCCACAACCACATACACACACACTCACTCACCCTCATACCTAACCGCTTCAACACCGGTAGCTGCAAGCGAGCAGGCTGTATGGGAAAGGTCACAGCAACTTGTTTTGGTTGTCTGCGGCAGTGCCGTTAGCTCGTTAGCCGGCAGCGCAAACCGTGCAACACCCCGCGCTTAGCGGCTGTGGAGAGTAGAGCGCGCTTAGCGCTCTGCCTTCGCGACTGCAACAAGCAATTAAGCTTCAGTTTCCGCTTCTCATCGCCGCTTGGCAGGCGCGCTGCCTTTAAGAAAGCGCAAACACACAGAAAAAAAGAAAAGAGAATTATAAATATGCACGCGAACAACAACAGCAACAATAATTGCGCAAAKTAAATGTGACAGCAAACAAAGCGAGCGACTCGTGTTTATGTCCTGTCGTGACGCGCTGCGCTGGCATTCTAAATTGCAAAAAGCGCTGAAGCGACGGTGCGAACGGTGCGAACGGTGCGCTGCGCTAAACGCAGAAATTTATGAGTGCAGTTGTATGCGTTTGTGTGTGTGCTCGCTGCAAATGGTAAGGCATCATTACCCTTGTGCTGCCTATGCCGCGCGCTTCAACAACAACGTCACAAACACGTTAACTTTTTTATTTGCTTTTTTATCTTTTGTGTTCTTACTAGTCTTCGTGCTTTCTTCTGACCCTTTTATGGGCTTTTGCGCTTTCCACTGCAGCCATAAATAACATTTTCGGTTTTGTGACATTTCCGCCAAACTTGTGTCCTTCTGCGCATTGCACATTTACCCGTTTASTTTTTATTTTTGCTGCCCCTTTATTATTGCTGTTGTTTGCTGTCCGCTTGCTTGCTTTGTTGYGCTAACAATTGCTGTTTACATTTGTATGCAGCGTGTTTACACTCGTCTTAGCAGCCGGCGAATTTATGCTGTGTATATTACGGAAGACCCAAGCGCGTTTGTGGAATTGTGGGGTGGCGGCGAGTTAATGCGCAATGAAAACGATATTTTTGGCAGCTAAAATTCGTTAACACTTTATTCTCGCCATGTTGATATCCGCAAACTCGAAATGCTCGAAATCGACCAATGAAAGCGCTGAAATTTCCGGTACTTTAATATGTTTCCTTTGCTGTCTTCGTAAATGTTTGTTRTTTTTAAGCACAAAAAATATATGTGTTGGGTTTGTATGCATTTTCAAAGTCCTGGAAAGTTTCGATTCCATTTTATTTCATCGACGATTTTTCGACGGCGATAGGGGTGGCAAGCATGGCTCAATCACATTAAAACTTATTAGTAAAATGCTTAAAAATATCTGAGGAGATACATGAACGAATAATGAAAGCAAAAATTCGGTTGGAACTGAACATTAAATACAGAGAAATCTTCATTAAGCGGACACTTGCATAAGCAGCCTTTTTGTCCACCTAATAGAGCTGTAGGCCTTATAGAGTTATCCGTTCTTAATAGACACCAACAACTTTTGAACCGGCCTCTGTCACGGTTAAAGGTGTCCGTTTAATAGAGCTTCACTRTATGTCCGGAGAAACCGAAACACTTTTACGCGATTTGTGTGAATTAATGGAGGGTATACTTGAAGACCAGTTTTCTCCATTAKTGGTCTCTCTTCTCAATTCAGAATGCAACAGTAAGCAGATTTTTTATTAAAACTATGAAGCTACCTCAAATATTGTTCAAAATTTACAGTAACAAAATAATAAGAAGGCCAGAGAATTACATATTCGGTAATATGGTGATCCAGAGAGGTTTAATTTGTGATTTATATCACAAATCAGAATGCGTTGCCTCTTTTCAGGACTACGAATTCTTCTCCATTTTACTACTATTTGCTTATCCAAGTAACAACAATTACAAATTGACGATTCTGTCCAAGGTTACATGGGTTTCCTCGGGTAAAAACAGCCTTTCTTCAACCACTATTAACAACGCAAATCTGAAATTTTTGGAAAAAATATTTTAAGCTCGGCCATTGCGACGCCATTTCCTCGGATAAACGATGCGCCCGCATTGGCGSGATAACTCCTTACAGGATCATCTAAGGTGAAAAAATACATGTTTTAGTTAAAACCTTAAATTAGAACTTGGACGCAGGAAAAAAACTGAGAATTTGATTCTTGCCAGCAAATAAAAAAAATTTAATTTCAGTGACAATTTCGCGACATGGTTTTTTTTAAGTTGTAATAAAAAAAAAATCTTCCCTCCAAATCTTTAAGAATTTTATATAAATTTTCATGAAGATCGGTTGAGTAGTTCTCGAAAAATCTTGCCAACCGACTTCAAAAGGACAGTTTCGAGCAAAACACGTTTAAAGACGGCRCACTTAGCCTAGCTAGCTTCGAGCGAATAAGTTCTTAAGGCTATATCTCCGAGACTATTTCTCGGCTCAACTTGAAAATTTAGGACACTATTCAAAAAGTTCTGTAGAATTTTATCAGACAAAAGAAATTCGATTTATTGAAACGCGCAAACCCATGTTACCGCTTAAAAACATTATTTCAAAACTTTCTTGAACTATTTTCATTCTTCTTTACCAACCGGAACTTAATSAAGTTATATATATTGCAAAATATACATAAGAAAAGTAATCCAACAATTCCGTCGATGTGAAAATATTTCGAGCTTTGCTTCTCATTATTTACCTCACAAACATATTTTGAAATTTTGTCTTAAGTTTTGGAAATCTCAAGAGCCTCGAAATGTAATGCTCTACGGAGCAATTAGGTGCAAATTCGAAAATCCGACACTCAACTCGTTTTTGACTTAGCAGCTTGTGCTTGTGAATACCCGACTAAGARAGCAAGTTCTACTTCAATCCAACCACCACTGGTTACATGATGRTGATCACTTAAACCTCAAAGCACCACAACTTGGCTGGCTTGACCTCCATGGCAAGGCTTTTTATCTGCGTAACTTCCACTTACCACGCACATGTGMTTGAGGGGTACGAAATTTACAGCTCTCAAATATGTAATTGCAAAAGTTTTTAATTTTGTTTTTGTTAAACAC
>NW_017536786.1:272835-274003 GCF_001853355.1 Bactrocera latifrons | reverse complement strand
TTTATTTATTTTTTTTATTTTTTTAAATTTAGACAAGAATTTTTTGAAAATAAAAAAGCATAATAAATAGAAGCTCATCAGAAACAAAAGTTTAAAATTAAAAACATTAAAAGAAAAATGTTTTACGGACTATTTGGCGTCGGGTAAAGAAATGGTAGGGCTTATCCAATTTTTTAAGGTTTAAAAACAGTTTATTTCGATTTCCGCCAAAGCTACGACTGCTATATAAAAAAGTAATATGGCAGTGTTGTAGGTAATGAAACGATCTATAACTTTTGCATGTCCACTTTTTTCAAATAACCTCGAAATTTATGTAGAAATTTAAATAACCAATATATGGGTTATTATTTTGTCATGAGCAAAAAAAAATTTACGAATTTCAGTGGACACTTACATTTGTCTGACCCAAATACTCAACATTTTTAGCCTAATTTTTGTTTTAATTTTTTATTAATGATTTTATTTCTCTATTGATTTACTATCGAAAAAATCAATAACTTTCACTCCACAAATCGCACGTCAAAATGTCAGCACTTTTTTTTAATGTGATTAGGCTTTATGATTGCTCAAATCTCTTCTTTCTGTTGGTATTCAAAATATTAAGCTCTAAGAACAATGAAATCTTAGCTTTTTAATCCAGGTAATCAACAGTTAAACCAACGAAGAGCTTCAAAATAAATGTAGAACAATTTTTTAATCCCCTTTTTTTAAATTAATGAAAATTATATTTAAATCTGAGTATAAAATACAATTTTTTTCTTATTAATCCATATTTTTATGTAATAAAGTAATCATATATCTTCTCTTTCAAATAATTGTGTAGTTTTACTAAAATGTTTCAAGAAAAAGTTTTGTTAACATGTTTCAAGAAAAATGAAAAGARCACTTTACGCGAGCCAAGTTTTGATTGTTTCAAGAGTCTGATCAAAAAGTATGCTTCCCTGGCAATGACGAATTTGTTTTCTTGAAAATGTTTAACAAAACTATTTTTTGGCGTTTCTAGCGGTATGTTTGTTTGTTTTGTTAAAAAATAGAGCTTTCGTCTATCAAGTCAAAAAAGCTATTTTTTCAACGCGTTAAGTGCTTTCGTAAAAGAAATTAAAATTTGTACTTACATTTTTTTCTACCAAAAAAGTTAATATTTTTTTCACGTGCAATTTTTTATTTT
>NW_017536786.1:255181-272405 GCF_001853355.1 Bactrocera latifrons | reverse complement strand
AATTTACTACAGCGTTACCATCTTAATAACATATGTTTCACTTTGCCTCTTCAATATTTCCCGCATACAGGTCCCAAACCCGGTCCGCCACGCAATCTAACCGTCACGGAGGTGTCCAATGGTTTTCTGATCTCATGGCAGGCGCCACTGGAACGCGCACACATCGTCAAATTCTACACGATCAAGTATCGCACCGACGCCCAGTGGAAGACGCTGAATCGCGGCCAAATACGGCCCGAGGAGACACAGTATTTAGTTAAGAATTTAGTCGGCGGTCGTACGTATTATTTTCGCGTCTTAGCTAATTCGGAAAAATCCTACGAGTCCAGCGATGAAGTGAAATTTCCGGTGCCGGCACGTGTCAAGCATAAAGCAATAACAGCCGGTGTCGTTGGGGGCATCCTGTTTTTTATTGTTGCGATCATTTTATCGGTTTGTGCCGTAAAAATTTGCAATAAACGTAAACGACGAAAACAGGAAAAAGGTAAAAAACTGCAACTACCAGTGAAGCAAGTGTAAAGCGAATGCACAAACGTTAAAAACAAAAACAAAATTAAAATTAACACGAAATGGTTTTTGATGATGACCAGCAATATGGAACGCACGAGCGCCAACGCGCCCACGTTTTGTGCTGTGTGTCGTGCCAGTTGCGCGCAGCATGTGGACAAAATGGCGGCGCAGCCAACAGCCGCGCCAAGCACGCCAGCGCCGGCGACAACCCCGCGCGCCCTTGGCGTTGTTGGCGCGGATTCTGTCCGCGCTGCGGCAGCCATGCGGCCCATAAAACGCTGCGCTCCACTGTGCCACCGGATGCGCTGCGTTCCTGTGCTGGTCTCAGCTCAGCGAGTACTTTATAACGCTAAATAAATATATATATATATATATTTTTAAATAGATATATATACGTAAATGTTTTTTGTGAGATTCAATTAAAATTTTTATTGCGTATTAATTTCCAAGAGGGCCTACCCACATTAATGTATGAAATTAACTTTTTGCGTAAATTTGCCAATTAATATTTCCACTTTATCGCTTAATTAAATTTTAAAGCTAATTATTATGATTTCGATAAATAAAAAAGATAACAACAAGAACAAAAAAAAAACACAATTTATAACCCCTTAAAATGTAGCGCTTTATAACAGTAACACTTTCTTTTATGTATATTTGAATATGTAGTTTTCGTTTTGTAAAGTACTGGAAATAAATTTAAACTCACTTTTTGTGTTCCAATAGTTTGACGTTGGCAAAAAACGCTAGCGTTACATAATACGAACAGTTCATGCAGGAATTACCGCTGATTAGTTAATTATAATTGCGTGCAACCAGAAATGATACGTGACTGATTTCGACTTTTGCTTAATTAAGAACACARTTATATATATATATATCGATGAAATCTTTTGCCTTTTTTGAAGCATTAATTGGCTTAAACAACAAGTAAATATACTCAAACTAATAATTAATGAGTACAAAATTTGATTATTTTCGATTTTTATTAACCAATATCATTTTGTACGCCATTTTGCTTTTGTTGTTAATATTATTCTGTATAATTATAATTATTTTTTGCTTTAAACACACATTCCGACAGCCTGTACTTGAATTAGAATAATTTCAGCAATTTAATTTATTAAGCTTCTAATTGATCTTATTAAATCTCAATGGAATATTTTTTTTTAATTATTACATTATTTAATTATTATTTGAATTTATTAATTTATTGTAAGTAGAGTGTGTAACCCAGTAGATATTAATCTCACTGCAGTCAAAACAACTAGTTACGAACTAGCGTATAACTATTAGCAACCGTAACTAGTCAGCCAATTGTGAGCTTTCCATGTAAGTAACTGATAGTTTAACGTATAATTGCCAAATATCGGTGAAAAACAAACCAGTTTGTAACTAGTTCGAAGCAGATGTACAACTATTTGCGTTACGATAGCTTATACCAGCTGATTTTCAGASCATACATTGGCCTAGAGTTCATTTCTAATACCAGATGGCTTTTTKTATTTAATGCAAGCTGAAGTGTATGGAGTGCAGAACGTCAATGAATTTTGCGAAGTTTTGATATTTAATTCAGATACTTCCTCCAGCCCATTGAAATGTGGAACTCCCATATATCGAAGCTGTGTTCTAGATATGACATTGGCTCGCATTTGTCTCTTGAACGGTCCCTTGGACTATGAAACTTCCAGATATCGAAGGATATCGAAGCTGTGTTCTAGATATGTCATCGTTAATAGTGGCCGTACGGCTCGCATGTGACGCTAGTAAGTTGTGAGCTGTGACTAGACCAACCAGCGCCCCGCAGCCTTTTTGAGCTTTAGTATATTCTTACAACTTACACATGATCTTTTCGTGACCTCGTGAAATTTCACTGCATATGTGATGTCAGAAAGATATGACCCGTGACTAGCCTTTTCGAGCTCGCGTATTTTCTTTTGGCTTCCTTACACATGTTCTTCTTTATCCTGTAAGCCTCAAAGGCATTCCACCTCGCCTTGATTCATCTGTCAGCCCTTTCAGAAGTTTCACTGTATACAGCTTTTAGTAACAGTCAGACTRCTRGCACTTTTGGCAATCTCATCAGCTATGGCCTGGAATACAGTACATGTATATGCAGCCGCCTTCCCGCAGGCAGTATATCTATTGCCTTCCTACTTTTTAGGACAGTCTTTGACGAAATGCGATATGAGATTATTGCTTCGACGTATACATTGATATTATTTACGCCATTTCCTGGGTTGATGGCTATTTCAGCAGTTTTGCTGATTGCAAAGACTTCCGCATTCMATTTCGCCGACGCCCACTCCATCAAACATTTTTAATGCGTCCGTATATAAGTTAGGAGATCCGCTGATGGTTCGTGTGCATCTCCGCCATTCATTTTGTTTTTTTAGTGAGACGTGAAACCTTCTCTTCCATTATTTAGAAGGCAGCGTGCCGCTGTATTTGCTCCAGTGGTTTCAATTACGAGATTGTACTGGCAGCTGTCCACCATACAGTAAGACTGACTTGACTACTAGTATGTAGCAGCAATACATACAGGTGTTAGGCCCCTAAATATCTTCTTCCTAGATACTTTGCTGTCAAAAATTACTTCCAGGTACTTGGTTTGATGATTAGTAGTTACCTTTGATCATGGAGGGTTTCCATGACTGGGTTTTGTACTGCTTGTAAAGAGTACCATATCCGTCTTACCGGCATTTATCTCTAGATTATCCGATATCCTTCATTTGTGTATGAATTTAGAGCGCTTTTCACCATGTTGTCTGGATAGGTTATCAATTTAGGCACTCTAYCTTCAAATTCCCAGAAGCTATTTTGCTACAAGTGACCACAGGAGAGGCGACAGTACATCCCCCTGARGAATTGCACGCACTCACGCACTGCTTGACGGCATCTTAATTAGGATTTTCTTCAAGWGTTCTGTGTTTTCGTTGAGAAACATTTTTCTTTGGGGAAACTGTGCTCTTTTCAACTTACTTTTTATAAAAATGCTTATAAGTGTGCTACTTTTCTAACTAGTTCATTTTAGTCAAGTAAGAACCCTGACTAGATATGCGACTCAAATAGACACAAGAGTCGCTGATGAAAACGTGCACTCAATTAAGTCAGAGGTTCAAATGAAACGGGCCTTATCACACCAAACAAAAACGGTTCTAAATTTCGTAGAAATATCTTAATTACTCAAAATCTTACGCTTCGCAACCAAATCCATAATTAAATACAGTTCGGAGCCAATTATCACGTACAAAGCAGTTATGCACTATATTTTAAAATACTCCAAGTAATATTAATCCACAATAAAATAGGAAATTATTGCACTACGCATTATTTGATATCCGCGTTTCGCTTTAGAAATGTCAGTTACAATTGCCTTCATGCGAAATTCACATTTAAATTGCAGCGAAACGTAATTCCCAAAAAAAAAAGCGAAAATAAAAATTATAACGGTAATAATAAAGGAGTRGAACACAAAATGAGCGCTTTCAATGCAAAATCAAATGCAATCAGCAATGAAATACGTGATTCTGCCGCTTTGCTGTTGAATTAAATTTTATTCGACAGCTGAACGCAAACCGCAGCGGAGTTGTCACCGCCACTCAATCGAGCGCCACACAACAAAAACAACAACAATGYGCGCACTTATTTCGTTATTTTTTTGTGGCCAACAAACCGCCAAACAATTTAAATGCGCGAGTTCGAAATATGCGACCGCACTGTCCTCACTGGAATTTCACAGCTCGCGTCTAAGCGTTCTCACTTTGGCCGTTTTGCTATAATTGAAATCAGCACGCTGCAGCCGAGAGTCATGCATATAATGTACTCTTTTATGCGTATTAAATGTGGTTTAAAAATGCATTTTGCATTTAACGGTATTTTGGTATTTAATGACTAAATGATTGTGAAAATGCAATGAGTTAGGAATACTAATACGACATGGCAACATTGATGGCATAACTAACTAACGAAGTCAGCAACCAATTTTTGGTAAAAAATTGAGTGTGATTCTGAATTTTATGGGTGAGCTTTGCTCTGCTTCGAATTTATGGAATCTTAGTGACCCTTGTTTGGTTAAAAAACATGATTTGCACGCATTTAGTTTTCAGAAATTCCTTTATTACCGAAAACTAACGAAAAGAACATGCCACATTTTTATTATTATTGTATATGTCGTCATAGACATTTTTGGATGAGCTAACATACYGAATCTATCCCAACCATAGAAATTTGATTTTTGTGATTTTCTTCAACCGAAGTAAAGCTTTTAAGGTTTTTCCCCCTCAAGCAGCAAATTTGACAGAAAATTAAAAATTTTAAATTGTTTCCGTTGAAGACCGCAATAAAAGTTTGCGCTCAATGTACTACTTTGTATTATCTAGCCTTACAGGAGAGAAGTGAGGGAAAGTGATTAGCTTAACTTTCAATTTTACCGTATTTCCTGAAACCTAACTTTGACGCTTATTTCAGTATAGCTTATACTACATACTTATTGGCTTTATACGCTAAGACGCTAAAGTTTCCAGCACTTTAGAATATTTTTATTCCGTAGTTCTTAATTTACGTTTTTAAAAGCGGTTCTTTTATAAAACAACCCTTACCGAACCAGTGGAAAATATTAATTTATATTCATGCATAGTTAAAGTGCGGATTCCATAGAAGATCAGAACCACCAAATTTTTTGCTATGCACGGCCTTTGCGGCAGTATGTCATCATCGAAAAAGTACCGTCTTAAGCCCGTGGAGGCCTATCTGCTTGCTGGGCATCTGGTAAATATTTATGCTAAACAAGTGTAGTGTAAATGAGATAATGCTTATGGGCAGCTGGCTGAAGATTTTAGGCCAGTGGAGTCAGACAAGAATGGTATCATACTCGAYGGTGATCCATGAGAAAGTAAACACAAGGTTTCTATTTCCCAATAGAGAAGAATGTACCAATAGCTCGTTAATCTACAGTTCCAAMCAAGCCAAGCGGCAATTAAAGTTATGCAAGTAAGCAATACCTAACTAAGTGGATGTACCACTTAGTTGCTTCAGTGTAGTGTTGGCGGTGAATTATATTTCTAGGTAAAGGGAGCTTAGGAACATTGAACAAAAAATAGGAAAAGTAGAGTTGGCAGAAGGCAGCCTGCAGGTGAATGAGACGGAACATGTACCACGACTCTCAATACTCCAAAGTAAAAGGCAGCTAGGGTAGAAAAGACGAGTTTCTTTTACCAAATCCACTGAGCTACTGGATAAGACTTAATTTAGTTACCACTCGAGAGCACAATGGGCCTAATGCTGGTCTAACTGCGGCTGCCAGCGGTGTAGCGCCCCCAACCAACCAAAGGTTATGTTTATTATTAGATGATCTATCTTTATTAACTTTAGGTTTAGAAAAACCCTCTTTTCTTTCTACATTTAAGCTTTTCCATCGAATTACGCAGCCTTCYCATATTTTAGATATGTTTTTGGTTCTCAAAAATTACTACGACAGGTTTTACATCCTGTCGGAGACTGATTTTTAATGTTATTTTTAGAAAACATACTAAAAAGGTATGCTCTCCTTACTTTACATAGAAGTAGATCGCGGTTTAAGAACTGTTGAGAGAGTACTTAACAGGATGACGCACAGCGCTTCGTTAATACTTTTCACACTCYCTCACAGTATTCTAAATAGCAAAATAATAGCAAATGTCTGATATCTAACTTTTTATGGAATATATAGATAATTAACTATGTGTGCGGACTGTATTAGATTATTGAAAATATTTGCTGAAATATTAAACTCAGTTATGTTCGATTTTTATATATCTTTTGTATTTATAGCTGCTTTTGTTGGGTATTCTGTTGAAATTTTGATTTTTTCGGTTATGTTAACTTTGCTTTTTTTCTTTCAAATTATACGAAAAACTACTAAAAACATACAATTACAATAACACAAACCAAGTAGCGTGTAAATACTTTGCAATACATACATGTAACTATGTAAGTACTATAGCTGAATTAAAGAAATCGCACGCGTACTTAAAACAAAAGTCAAGACTCAAACACAGAAAGCATGGCTTGGCGGTCAGAGCAAACTCAAAATACTCTTTTTTTGGCAGGCTTTATTACCTGAGTACAAAAAAAAAAAAAAAACAAAAAAAAATGTACAAAACATTGAATGAAATGTTGAAATCACCTTTACCCGAATTATTGAGGCGTGTTCTTAGTTTCCTCGTCGTTGTTTCTGCCCAGAACTAAGTTCATTGCCGGTAAAGGTGCCTGAGCGAAATGGGCAGACGTTTTTTGTAAACAATTCACGCACAAAGGTGGTAAAATCAAGGCCCAAACGACATCTGATAGAAATGATCGCGTCGTACAATAAATTCAAAACTCAACTAAAATATTTGCATGCAATTTCCAACTCACTTGAGTCACACAAATTAAACGTTTTTTATCATTCAATATTGCTGCAATTTGCTCGAAACGAACCAAACAGTTTTGCAATTTTGAAATAAATATTCAGCACATTTCGATAAACTTTACATACACTTCGGATAACAGGCGCTCATGCAGTACATGAGGCCTCGGTTCTCACCTTTGCCCGCAATGTCTTAAGTGAACGTAATTAATTTTGGAGAGCCTCCGAGGAGTATGTAATTTAAGATCTGAAATTGCCGAATTCTGTTTGGCAACCTAAAACCTTTCAAATACAATAAAATTCAATGAGAGCGAACGCGCTAAAGAAAGAGACGRTCAGTATCGATAGGAGAATTGCGCAATGCGAGACTGCTAGGTGTGAGCATCGAGCTTTTAAGGTCAGTTTTTGATACAACACGTTCAACCACATGAGTGGCCACTGAGCACATTCGGGCAAGCAAAGTCACCAAAAAAACAGAAAAGAAAGAAAGAAATGAAAACACACAAAGCCAAAGCTGGATTTTACAACAAACAAACAAAGAGAATGTCAAGCTAAGTACAAGTGTTCTGTGAATGGGGTAAGTTTTAACATTTAGTTGAATTTCGTGTGTCAATGTGTGCTGCTTGTTTAAGTCTTTTCCCTTCAAATCGCCAGCGACGCAAAGCGCGCTTTATATGACTTATGTACACATATTTTTCATAAAAATAAATTTCTTCCACAAACTATTTTGCAGCAAAAGAAAAAAAGCAAATGGTGATGAAAAAACGGTCACGACTCGCCGCACAGCGCCTTGAATTGGAAAAGCGTTGAGAAATTGCGAACCAAAAAATAACAAAAAAGARAGAATCACAGATTTCTTTTGACTTAGTTTAGAAGAGCACAATCATCATAGCACTCTTACATTAAACTTGCGCCATTTTTACAAACTCACACACACACACTCACGCATACTCGTATATATGCGTTTGTCATAGCTCATGCATCACATACTAGTACATTGAAGATTACACACACGTACAACTGCCGTAAATTGTCATGATTTCTATTGCATTTTACTTTCCTTTACTTCTACTTTGAAATGATTGCTTTACGAATTTCCTTTCATCAGATTTAGATTATTGTGTTTATTTCCTTCAAATAGACGCGCACTCGACTGAAAGCTGTAACTAAAAATTCCTTTTATAATTTYCAATTCTACTTAAAATGCTCACGAAGCTTTAAAGCTGCCATATTTTGCACAACGACAGCATAACTTAGATATGTACTGTAAACAGCTACAGAGCTTTGGGTTTCAAAAAAGCTTTATAAAATAAATTTCAAAAATAAATGAGCTTTTGAAAAAGCTCTAAAGCTTGAAAAAAGCTTTCGTAATTAATAAAATAAAAAACTGTAAACAGCTGTACATATGAAATAATCGACAAAGCGAGTCTTTAAAATTTTACACTCCAAAAATCTTTTAGAAAGCCCTTCTAACCTGTGGAARTTCAGCTCAAACCAGTGTTTTGTGATTTTCATTGAAGAACTGTTACGCCTCTTGGCATGCAGAAATTTGATAAATTGCCAAACAAACTTGTAAATAAGCTTTCCAAAAAGCTTGCGAAAAGCTGGAAAGCTTACCTACTTTGTTGCGAATTCAAAAACCTTTTTTTTTTTTTGTGATATGCAAGAACTGATGTGCCTCTGCACATAAATTAATTTCAAAAAGATTCATATGAAATTACCTTTTCAAAAATACTAAAAAAGCATATAAAATTATGTAATCAAAAAGAAGAAAGCTTCAATATGAATTGCTGAACGAAAACATATATTTATATGGTAGCCACCAAAAGTATAATATTATATAACATCTATAGCTTCAGAACKGACCAAASCTTTATCAAACAYGAAAGCTTTCGATCACAGGCCGCTSTAMTTGCTTTCTAGCTCAAGCTTCTAGATAAAACTTAACAATCGCGCTCTCCAAATTGCTTTCTAGCTCAAGCTTCTAGATAAAACTTAACAATCGCGCTCTCCAAAGCTGCACGTAATTAATTTTTTATCATTGTAGCAAAATATAAGTAGAAGCTTTAAAGCTTTAGCAAGAAGCCAACATTTTTCAAATCGTTTTCTAACATCAAAAACCGTTTCACCACTTTTTTTTTAATCACCTTGTACAAACCGATCCTAAGTTGAAATAAATCCATTATTAGTGTCTYCATATATGTATACCACACTTGCATACCTATGTATAACTAACCAATTTTTATGTATGTATGTATATGTGTATTATTCTCTTGCTGTCGTCTTTTTCGGTGTTCAATGTGCGTGCTTGCGTGCGTGTGTGTGCATTTCATGTGCGTTGTACTCCCCCCATAGTGATGATTAGTGGCACGCTCAAGAATGTGCCTAACAAGTGTTTAAAATAGAGTGTAAACAATTTAAGCTTTTATCTGAAAATGACATTTTAAGGGAGCCTTAAGGCAAGCTTTCAACTAAAAATGAAAATTTAGTGGAAGCTTGATGACAGCTTTAGTATAAAAATGAAAGCTTTAAAAAAGCTTTAGTTTAAAAGTGAAAGCTTTATGAAAGCTTTAGTATAAAAGTAAAAGCTTGATGCAAGCTCTAGTAAAAAAATTAAGACTTTAGTATAAAAGTGAAAGCTTGATGAAAGCTCCTTATCTACATAGCTGTATACATATTAGCCGAAATAGCATAATTTTAAACTTTTTGAATAGTATGCGCAATTGTAAAGTGTAAACTCCCACACAAAATTAGTTTGTACGCTAAAGAATTGGCACGTCCCAACATAACAGGTTGATATAAGAAATGTCAACATACATAAATTAGTTATACATTAGTTGATACTTATAAAGAACGCTTCACATCTAACCGCTTATAAATCTATATTTCATTAGAACGAGTATATATGTACACATATTCATATTCATTTACTGCATATGATATATTTCTCTTTTTGGTGTCTGTTATTTACTTACTTTCGTTAACCCATTATTATGCGATAAATTTTGTTATGATTTTGTGCTCATAATTATTATTTTCGCCTCATTAAAATCACATTTGGAATGTGAAATAAGATTAAATACATATAATATATTATATAAGTATACATACAGTACTAATGCTAATGTCTTTCGAATACGAATTATTCAWCAAAATGCGTAAAATTCTGGTTCTACATTGGCTTAAAATCGTTATTCGTGGTGGAGAGTGTAACTCATATGTCTTATGCATAATACGCTAATTACTCATTTAACACCTTAGAAGCTTCGGCATAACACATTCTATACATATATGTACATATGTATGTAATTGCATTTGTATGTATGTCTGTATATGTGTATGTAGTTGTATGTGGATTATTTTAGCGACTAAGGAACGGTCAATACTCCACCAAAATTAATTGTAGAAATCATTCGTTTGCAGAGTTCAATATGGTAGCTTGCCGGATAACGGATGCCCGTAATATAGCGGCGAATAATCATCATTTGCAACACCATCAGCAGCAGCAGCAGCAACAACAGCAACAGCACACGCAATTGCATCAACAACACCAACACCATCAACTACAACATAACTTGCACAGCCGCAGTACGGGCTCGCTTTCCGCTGGTCAAGTGCCTTTAAAAAAGTAAGTATCCCCGAGAGAGGATTTTAAGGGTTTGAGGGGTTGGGGGATGTGAAGACAGTATACACTCAAACATATATATACACACATWTAATTAGAAAAAACGAAGTATTGACATTAATTATAAGGGGCTCAGTGAAAAGCATTCATCCATATATGGGATGGTAAGAATACAAAATAAATTGGTATTTATACCCTGAGCAGGGTATATTGAGTTTGTAACAGCAATCTTCGGAAAAATGGTCAGATCAGATAGCTGTAGCATATAGCTAACAAGTTCATAGAAAAAATTTTCAATATTCGAAAAAATTTTCAATCTTCGAAAAAAAAATTTGCAATCTGCGAAAAACAAAGTTCAGATGAGATAACTATAGCATATAGATGCCATATAAATTGTACGTTTGGAGTCAAGCTCTTCGAAAAAATTATACAATCTTCGAAAAAAATTTCAATCTTTGAAAAAAAGTTCAGATGAGATAACTATAGCATATAGCTGGCATCTAAGTTTAACATTTAGAGTGAAGTTCTTCAGGATAWTTGTGTAATCTTCGAAACAAAATTTTAATTTTCGAAAATATTGTTCAGATTTATTGACCATAGCTGTCATACAAATTTAAAGTTTCGAGTCAAGTTCCTCGAAAAAATTGTGCAATATTCGAAAAAAATTTCAATCTACGAAAAAAAAATTTCAGATCAGATAATTATAAATAGCATAAAGCTGTAATACAAATTTAACGTTTCGAGCCAAGTTTTTCGAAATAGGGCAAACTTCCAAAAATTGTGCAATCTTCGAAAAAAAAATTTCAGATCAGATACAAAAATTTGCAATGTTCGAAAAATGGCTCAGATCAGATAACTAATATAGAAGTTTAAGGGTTAGATTCTCCAAAAAAATTTCGCAATTTTYGAAAAAATTGTTCATATCTGATAATTATAAAATATAGCTGTCATACAAGTTGAATGTTTGGAGTCAAGTTCTTGTAAGGTGTCTTTTGTATTTAAGAAAGGAATTATAGCTTCAGTACATACAACCGAAAAATTATGAAATCTTTCGATACTTCTTACCATTGAGTTCCTAGCCTATAGAAAACAAGTTCACCACATAATGCAACAACGCTTCTTTCACATATCAAACACACCACATACACGTCTATATAATTTAAAACCAAATTCTTTTAACAAAAGCAATATTTTAATAACATAAAAAATGCAAAACAAATCTGTTTTATATAAGAAAAAAATGTCTCAGTTAATAAAATTAATGTTTTTCTCTTTCTTCATAAAAACCCAATGCCTATATAAAACATCGTTYATGCCAAAATCACRCAAAAAATATATCACTTCACATTAACTTTCAACACAATTGAAAACCACCATCGGCAATTCGTATACACGCGTGAAAAAAATTTAAACAAAAAGCAACACTGAGCATTTTCGTGATTATGAAACCGTTTTTATAGTTCCAGGTCCATCATGCCATAGTCAAAATCGTAAGAGAATTTATGCATTTTAAACTTAAATATTCACTAGCAAATTTAATTGTTTATTAGAAGTCTTTGTTTAAACAAATGCCTGTTTTTTTTGAGATTTTTTCGACTTAACGGTAAAAGCTTTATTTCGTTTGAAATGTATTGGCTTAAAAAGTTCTGTATTTTATGAAAATCAGAGTTTTTTTTTTTTTTTTTGGTCTTTTGTTTCCCAAATTCGATACATTTATGCTCCCTAGGCGCCTGAACCCAACTCAAATATTGTCACTTAGTGAACGTCCAATAATTTGTCTTTTTTTCTGTTAAAAAGTTTTGTAGTGTTAGGAGTTGGCACATATTTTGACGAATATGGCTTCCGCGACTTGTTCGAAGACGACTTTTTATCCATCACACTTTACTTTTGAAGTTTAAAACTTTGTGGTGTTAGGTTTTTGAGCAGATTTTGCCGTCTCTTTATCCAGCTTTTCCCAGAATAGCTGACCTAACCTTGTCACAATCCATATAAAGTTGGGTTTGTATACTGACTAATGTCTAGTAAAAGATATATTCACTACTTTTCGAGAYTGCTATATATACATTCATAGTCTGTCTTCGTCTGACCCCGTAAACTTGACAAATCCGTTTCTTAATATGATTCAAGCACCGCAGGTTCTATCCAACAAGATAACGATAAATGCCAAGCATATGCCTCTCTCTGAAGAAACTATGTATATAGCGTAAAACATTTTTTGTAGTTTTATATATTTTTTCTTTAAATATACTTCGAAGAACATTAGCTGATTAGATATTCCTCTWTCCGTTGTAATTTTTGGTGCGAGCTTTCGCAGCTGTTTTTCGTTTGACCCAAAACCTATTTGTTGTGTGYTTCCTAGTTGAACTTATCGATTGAGTATTTTCGTAGTTCTGAACGCATTTTCAGCATTCGTTTTTCATAGCTGAACATGTTGGCTGCGTGTCTGACATTTTTTAATTTTACTTCATTCTAGTTTTCCCATTTGTAGTAAATAACGGTAATTACATTTTGTTTTATCATGACCAGTATTTAATTACGTTTCGCTCATTATGGCATTTCATAAAGTTCATAATTATTTTTATTACAACAACAAACAAGCGTTCTAACATACCATTGTAAATATCTGTTGTCTTTTTTATGTAATTCGAATGCAATAATTTCTGGATTTTGAAGACCACAAGGTTTGCATTTACTGATTATGTATATCCATACCATATAATATTATATATGTATGTAAATATGCGTAACATAAACTTTTAAGCATGCTCACCAGTTTGCACTASCTTTCTTATTTGAGTTTGGCACGTAGATGGTATTTTTTCTTCTTTTTGCTGTAGAAGCTTTCTCTTAAAACATCCACATTAATTTATGCACTTTTTACGCTCTTCCCCGCACAGATTTAAACAAGCCCGAATATCAAGTCTAACCACGATACTAATTGCTATATTGCACTGGATTTGGCCGCCGGACCGCTGCACCAACTGCCACTCCATCTACAGTTCACCGCATGCCGAGGAGGAAGGTGCACGYGAYCGCCACTCCGTTAGTCAAATTCAACGGTCTGTCGACGGACGGTTCGTAATCTCGACCGCTAAGGCCGGCAGCAATGGCAAACTCAATGCGCTCACAAGTGGTGCGGACATGGAGGGCGTCGATGAGGTGGATACCGACACCGTACGTCGCAATAGCCACGCTTCGCAAAAATCTTCCAGTGACGATGGCGGCTTTCTGTCGCGTCGCAACTTTATTACGGCGCGTGCCTCCTGGCGTCGTCCATTGGTGGCCTCACCTTCGCAACTGAGCTTACAGTCAGCMGTCGGTTCAGCGCGTGGTTTCCTGCAGGGACTCGGTGGCCTACTTCGTGTTGGTAGCAATGCTGCGGTTGGTGGCAGTAGTAGTGGGCTCGCGGGTATTTCGGCAGCTGGCGCCGTGTCTGGGGTCGGTGAGGATGTGGCTGGCAATGTCGGCGCGCGTTATCAAAAYATCTACCGYGGRCAGTATGGACAAAACATCTACCGCAATTTGCAGTTGGCGCAACCGGCACAGCCCACCAGTCGTCCACTGCATATAAATACTCTAAGTAGCGGTTCATATCTTGGCAGTCATCARTACCACCAGCAGCATATGCATAGCCTRMACTTAACACCCAACTTGTACACACCGTCGCGTATATCACGCATATTTTCCAGCTCGCCAGCCAGCACGCCGAATGACACCTTAGGCAGCGGTACCCATCAGCATATTAGCGGTCTCGGCGACACTAGTGTTGGCGGTGGTGGCGGCTTACTCACTTCACCGTGGTCGCTGACGACACCTGGTAGCGGACATCTGCATCCGCATTTCAGCGATTTGAGCAGCGTGTATCCAAGCTCRGCCGAGCGTTCATTACCGACGCCATCAGCGACTAGTGGCAATCTCAGTCGTTATCGCTATTATGCGCACGAGCTGCCATCGCTGCGCACCATACAAGAGGAAACGCGACGCTACAACCAACAGCAACAAGAGGAGAAACAACAGCAGCAGCTGCAAACATCAGATGGCTTCGTACCACTACAAATACCGTCGCCACCATCATGGCGGAATTACTACCACTCCCAGCTACCATATCACAGTTACCGACCGCGTACACGCTGGTATCCACGTCACTACGCACGTCTATTTGGACGCACACAATCGGAGCTGATGTCGCCATTACCGCATCTGAATCTCACGCTACGCTCTGCGCCTGTAGGAGCTATGGGCTTGGAAGCTTCGCCAGAGTCGCGCTCCAGTTCAAGTGGTTTTGGCTCGAAGAACAACTCTAATCATCCACAAGGATCTCATCACTCGGGCAGCACGAGTGAATGGCGATTACTGCCGCCCTATCGTCCACCGCCACCCCCGCCAGCCAGTAACAGCGCTTACTTCGGCATCACAGCGCTGTCTGCACAGCAGCAGGCACAGGCACAAGCACCAACAAGCCATCATCACCAGCAATTGCACCACCCGCCCTTATTCGCTTCCAACTCACTGCCCTACTATGCGTCTTACAGCGRAGCAGCTGGTAGCGGCTTGCATCAGCAACAGCGGCAACAACATCGACCGACAACGCCACCCTACACCATGGAACACTGGCTTGGTATGATCTCAGACCTCGATGCGGCCACGGATAATGTAAATCTACCAAAGTCGGTAGATGTGGGCAGCGTCGATGGGCACTACGAATTCGACCCGGCCACCCCGACACCCAGCGCTTCCACACCCACCGGCGGCCTGCTACGCGATGATCTCAATTTGCACGTGGACACCACCGGCCATCACACGCTTGGTCCGCTCAGCAGTGGCAGCCTTTACCACAACGCTGTTAGCGCGACCACAGTCACTTCGGGTGCCGCCACATACGCCGGTCCTATGCGTAAGCAACGCTTCTCACGCTACGACAATGTGGAAGCGCGCTTGCAGGCGATGCGCGCCGAGTTCTACGAGTACCGCAAGCGACAAGCGATGCAGCAGGCGGGCGTGGCTGAACTGGAGAGTGTCTGCTGAGTTGAATCTTTGAAAATTGTGAGCGTATGTGTGTTAGTGTTGTAAGTAACGTGTGTCTAGTTAGCGATAAGTAGGGTTAGACTAAGTCGTCTAAAGTATAAAATCAAATGTAACTAATTTCCAGCYGAACAAAATGCAAACGAATGTTTTAATGCTGCCCAAMAAAAGTTATCGCAAAATTTAAGGAATTCTTAGAGACCGTGTGTGAAGCCTGTGCATTACTTAGCGACAGCGCTTAATCACTTATTTCATATTCTTAGTTATTTAGCAATAAATACACTACTGAACTACTGATGTCTGATGGCAATACTCCCGAATGCTGTTTTTCAAAATATAARTACAACTGCTCGTTTTCAAAGAGATTGATATGTAGAGAAAAAGCTCAAGTCGTACAATTAAATGTGTAGATCGCGGAAAACTTTAGMTGCAGCTTTCTGAGAAAAAAAACTCTGTTCGATGCTGTTAGAAACCACATTTTCTACTAAACAGCCTCTGAAAACGACTTGAGCGTCTTTTTAAAGCTCTTTTGAAAACCATTTCAGACAACTTTTGAGCTTTCTTGAAGTTTCTAAAAACTTTATATGAAAAGCTTTCGTCACACTCTCTTCCAGCTCTCTTCTCGTGGCTTCAAAAACCGTTATATGAGGAGCTTTCATCACACTCTCTTTTCGCTCTCTTCTTGTAGCTTCTAAAACCGTTATATGAAAAGCTTTCATCACATTCTCTTTTCTCTCTCTCTCTAAGATCAAATAAACTTGAACATTTCCCGTACATCGCGCACTAATCGAGTACTTAGAGTACAGTTGTGGGTAATTAATTAAAGATTACATTGAAATGACGAAACGCAAGTAACATTAGCGGCAGTTTTATGCTAAAACTAAGCAAATGATCCATGTAAATAGTAAACATTAAGTCCTATTTGTAGCAAAGTGAAAACAAAAAAAAAAAAAAAAACACAAAAACAAACCACAAAACATAAAACATTAAGGTAAACACGTATTGTAATGGTGAGACACTGAGTATCCAAAAATATAGCAATTGTAAAGATATATTACAGCAGTAATTAATTACTACATTTAATTACATTTAAATCAATTAAAACGACACTTTAAGTACGTTAACTTAAGCAGAACATTACTAACTTTAATAAAGCGTAAAAACTGAAATATAAATAATAAAAAAAACATAGTTATTATTAGCAAATGTATTTAAAAGAATAATGATTACCCGAAATCAGTTAAAAACTTGTTAAAATACTAAAAATAATTTAACCTGTTTAACTGAAGCAAAAATAATAATCGAAACGAAGTGAAAGTAACGGAAGCAAGTAAACGTTTAGAAACGCAGCCATTGAAGCGCGAGCAACGGAGCAAACACAAAAGTAAAGTAGAACAGTAACAACAAAAAACAACAACAAATACTTAACAAAATTGAAGTGAGTTTCCCTGTACTAACAAACAATGAATGGACATTACTAATTTGAAAGAAAAAAAAACACAAAAATCTAAACTTAAGTAGTTCAATATGTATTGAGGAAATTATGAAATAAACTAACGCCAAGTAATGCAAAAACACAAACAAATGTAAACTAACAAAAAAGAAAATAAAATTAAACATAAATTAAATAATAAAACACTTGAAGACGAAAGTAAAATACATTTATTATGACTAGTTAC
>NW_017536786.1:244788-253646 GCF_001853355.1 Bactrocera latifrons | reverse complement strand
TTTTCCATTTTTGTTATTTATATTTTTTCAAGTTTTTTCATTTTTTTAGGTTTTTTTTATGACCATACATAGCTTCACTTTAATATTCATATTGTTACATTTTTTTCTTTTGTTTTTAATTTATTTTTTCTGTTGCCTTTTTTTCCTCGTTCACTTTGAGACCAAAGCAAACGCGTAAAATGTTTAACTAAAATTATGTAAGCAGCATATGCATGTAAAGTAAGCAACAAACAAACAAATTTGAACGGTAAGGTTTGACACAACTCGACGCCAATACACTGCCACAGCGAAGCGGGGGGAGTCACCGACCGACCGACAGGCGATGCGTGCCGCGTAGCAAGCGCCGATGCGTGGCACGCACGTATACAGCTGAGTGTGAGCATGTGTGCTGCAGAACACGCCGCTGTGTGYGTGTGAAGAATGCGCGCCGCGCCCGTTGCATAAGTGTGCGTGCACGCCGCGCTGTACGCTACTCACGCACGCCGCCTCTGTATGTATTGTACTAAGTATATAGTAGTTAATAATAAGAGGGAAGTTGATAAGCGAGATTTTGTGTAAAAATGTTAACAATGAGTATAATGATGATTGAAATTGACATACATATATATTATATATAACTGCGGTGACATGCGCACGCAGCTGGAAAAACGCATACAGGCACTCCATGTATCTCCATGTATTATATTATTGATTTGTCCAAATTTTTATTATTTCCACATTCACAATTTGCAAATATTTCAAAGCAAAATCGTGTATTCTGCTAACATAAGTCTGTTATATGTACAGGACAGGTTCTGAGGTGTTGTTACTGTGCTTGGGAACAGCTGGGAGCAGACAAATGCTGGGAGAGGTCTTAATTCAGCTTTAAGCATGCCAACTTTTCGTATTGAAGAGAGCTATGAGCTTTTCGCTCTAATATTTAGGGTTTATATTTCGAGTTTTCTCAGAAAATTGTTCGCAAAAAATTCTCCCAAACTTCATAATTCGGCAACTTCACTTCAAAATCTAGTAGTGGAGATTCCAGCAGTAAGTTGAAAGTAACGCCAGCTCAACCATTTTTTTTTTTTATCTCCAAAATATCAGAAAGTTCCGCAGCCACAGCGATATTGTACATATATTTGGCCTAGCGATAAGTTAAGCTGTGTGTAAGCTATAGGCTCCCAAGCCTCTGAACAGCGATACAAGTAGGTGCGACCACTAGCACCATGTATTAAGATGCCAAAAGTCCTTTTACGAAACCTCTAGCATAGCTATGATAGACTCTAAAAAAATCTTTCTGTTTCCAAGCCAAGATTTGAGAACAAAAATCCACAATTAAGTAATAGTCTCAAACCATATAGCTCTCCAGCACACTATAAATTCCAAAAAGCAGTTTTGAAACTCCACCAAATCGCAGAAAATTTAAAAAAATCAATTTTGTTTTTGTTTTCTCTTTTTCCTATGCGCGTACGTAGTTTCTGAGCCCACAGCAGTAGAAATATGTATAGTGAATTTTAAGCGCCTGCCTTAGATTTTCTTCGAGTTCGTAAGCAACTACTCAGGCATAAAATTTAAAACACGCGCTTAGTTCCAACGGAGAGGAGTAAATATTATTTTTTATTTATATTTGTATATARAATTTTCCTTTAATACGTGAAGCGCTTGTTAATTTTGCTATGGCGAGAAATACAACGCATTTAGCACAAATCACCGTATTCAGATTATGTTCGAAGAATTGAGATTTTTTTCACCAGCTCGATATTTCAGCGCCATCTGGTGCGTTTTCAAGTAAAAAAAAAAAACACGAAAATTCAGCGCCATAAAGAACGGCTGACTCAGTAGACAAAACGCGTTCAAGGCAAATTACAGTGGTGGCGAATTAAATAAGCGAATACACACACACACTCTTAAGTGAAATCAATTATATTGTAAGCGCAGCGAAACGCCATAACAACAACAACTCAAAATAATAAACAAAAAACATATGAAAACATTGTRAGCAAATCTGGTTAAAGTTAAAACTCGTATAAGCATTTGAAAAATCGTCACTCGAAAACTAAGAACAGCAACTGAATTCATTAGAAAACTGARCAAAGTTGGCGAAACGAGGCGCGCCAACTGAGCGGCGCTGAGCGCAAGCTTGCGCTGAGCAAAAGCAGAGAATTGAATGTGAATCGAACAATTATAGTAACGATCGAATTGTTATTGTAATCTTGTCTAATTTCCAAAATTAGTATATAAATAAGCTAGTATTAATATTACAAACTCATAGAAACTAAAAATTAAATAAATAAATATAAATTAAAACATAAAAAAAACTAAGAAGAAACATGATTTCATATATGGAAGTGAGATTGTGCAGTGAAATGAAAAAGGAATTAATAAAAAAATAAATATAAAAAAKTTACATACTCATTTAAGGCAGAGAACACTTGACGGAGAACTGGTCAAGCGCAAGCACAGCCGTATTGTATGTACTACATGTAACCACACAACTGAAACAAAGCAGACAAAGTTTGAGGTGGGTGACAAGCTTACAGGCAAAGAGAAAATTGAGCTGGAAAGCTTTACAAGTCTATCATTCTCATCACAAAGCCCACAGAATGCTAAAAAGCTCTTGAGCGCCTCAAAATCTTTTCAAAATCATACARAATGGTGCAAAGCTCGAAAGCGCTTCAAAAGCTCTTCAAAAGCGCTGATCGACTCAAGCGTCACATGTTGCAGAGAGCACTAACAGCTTATGAACTTTCGCTCTCTCGCTCTCAGGCGCGTTTTTTACGCAATCTGCACTCGGTGTGTCCACTTACATACATACTTACAACTACGAAAGTTTCATTTCCATTCWACAGTTTTTCATCAATTTCATTAAACAGCTCAGTACTTTGAACTCTCACATATTAAGGTTTCACTCTTTCGCTCTTTGAAGTCTTCAGTTTCATTACGCTTTCTCTCCACATTCCACTCACTCCACTATCGCCTCATCACATCACATTAAGCATAAGAAAGAAACTTGCAATGAAGCATACGAAATTCTAAATGAATAAAATTTATTAAAAAATTGGTAAAAATTAAACTACTTAAGCACACACACACACACAGCGTAATAATGTTGGTTACCACATAATTTTATTGAACAAAGGTAAACCTACACACACATAGACACATATGCAATAGTGTGTCAAGCAACAAAATGTTAATTCAATTCGTTCGAAATAATAACAAAAAATGAAAATGGTGAGAAATAATTAATTCGTGTTTTTATATAAATCACACACATACACACGTAAGCGTAGTAAAGCACAAATTTTTGATTTCCAAATAATTTACGCCACTTTTTTTTTAAACTAATTTCAATTAGGTTTTTCATTGTTTATTTTAAGTTTTTTAAAGCGATTTTTATTATTTTCTTCTAGTACAAATAGTGATCTAGATATCTTAGTACAGTGCTAGCAACAGCCGTTAAGTAAATAACAGTAAAAAAAAAAAACAAACAAAAAAAGATTGCGTTAAACATAAAGACAAAAATCACAGCTGATTAAATCCGTAAACAAAGCAAAAACAAAAACAAAATATTTCCAAAAAAATCCAAAAAACCAAACACAACAGCAAAACCAATTAAGCTGTCGAGCAAACACTTGCATAAATAGTTAAAGACGTAACGGGATATTATTATAATTACTTGTAAACGAACATTCACACTTAAACGTAATGTAAGCTCTAAGTGGAGATAACTAAGATTAAGTATGAATTGTGAATGCATTAGCGTTAGCGTTGGTAGGAGCTGCCAGAGCAGTGGCCACCTTAGGAAACCTTCAATTTCGTGTTTCTCCTGCTTTCGGGTCATTATTTGTAAATTATTTTTTACTGCAAATATTCTTAATTATTATATAAAGGGCATTATGTTTAACAACTAACTACGAATTAACATTAAAAACACTAAAATGTAATTAGTTAAATATTATGCATTAATGAGATTATTAAGTTGATTGAAAAATAAGATGAGCAAAGTGAAATTTTTAAACGAATAAAATTACAAACAGTGAAAAGCATACAAAAAATCATAAAAATCAATGCAAAAAAATTACACAAAAAACGAGTTTGCTTTCATTTCAAGGGGAATATAAATAGCGCGTAATTCTTCCACAAACAAGTAAATCTAACCGCCACTTGAGAACATCGAACAATCTGTGCTCCCTCCTTAGTTGAAGAGGTGGACTATGAGCTACATGAGTGGTGGACAATCAACCGCAACCTTTCGAGCTAAAAACGCTAAATTGAGAAAAATTACACAGGGGGTTACGCAAGGTGGTGTCCTCTCCCTGTGGCTGTTTAACTTCAGCATCTCGAAACTTACTCAACAAAACAGAGGGACTCATCGTACGCTGATGATTGCATTATAATGATGACGGCCAATGGAATCGATTGGATGTGCTCAAAAGTAAACGGCCATCTCTTCGACCTTTTTCGCTCCTCGCTGCACGGAACCTAACAATCTCCATTACTAAGTCCACAGCGACCTTATTTGCAAACTGAAAGATGGAGTACAGATTCGACCTTAATATTGCAGTCGACGATGGTCTAAGATTTTTTTGGTATAACACTCGACAGCCTGAGCTCCTGCACTCCCTACACGACCGCGATTACTGCGAAAGTAGAGAGCCACAACAAAATTCTGGGGAAAAGAGAAAGAAACGTTGTTGGCAACCTACAAGGCAATCGTTCGGCCGGTTCTTAACTAAACCGCACCAATATGGTCGCCTGGATGCAGTGAAACGTAGACGAGGAAGCTTCAGACTTGTCCGAGTACTGCACTCCGGACCATAACAGGATGCCTCTTGATGTCTTTCATCGATAATCAGTTAAGTAGCATAATGAACTCCGCTCCAAGCAGTTTCCAAGCAGTTTCTGCTGTTTTCGTAGAAATTCCCTGTAGTCACCTGAACCTCCTCCTGGGGGCATCAAAAAAATCCTTTGTCAACTTTGGCGACGTCATAAGACAATACGCCGACCAGACTTCGGACCCAATCAGATTCAGAATGCACTGACCGCTATTCCCAGTGGAGCCATAAGCCCCTTCACCGATTTCCTCTTAGTGAACTTCGAGTCAAACGACCACGCATTGCARACAACGAGCTATGGTTGCYACGAGAATCGAGAGTGACTCTTGCGCAGCTTCGTTCTGGATACTGYAGCAGATTAAACTCGATCCCGRCATACAAATAATGTACCCAGCATGCAACGAGTCYCCGCACGRCAGTAACCACCTCTTTGCATACCCAACCAACCYTGCATATCTATACCTCTAAAAAATATCATAGAATCTCAACATCTTGTGAATGAACTTAACWAAWTYCGGTTAATGTTTTGGGTATGAAACGTGTACTAAAATATTTTGCAAAAACGATGTTTTAGTARAGGTCGCAAAGAAATGCTTGGCAACTTAGCTGAGAATGCTATATATAGTTAGGTTTTACGAATATGACGTCGAAACTATCGGAAATTCTAACGAATGGCTGAAACCKAAATTCGGTGAAGGCACAKACGGCCAYCCCAGCCGAGGCTTATAACAATTATAGTGGAAATTAAACTAAGCGATATTTTATTTTTGTATTGGTTCAACGGTCTACTTTGAAGGCGAAAATGTTATTGTCATTTCATCAGTCTGGGTCCAATTTGATGAGTTGTCAGTCTATAACAAAAGGTTTCTTGAAAATGTATTGTTCAAAGGTCTACTTTGAAGGCGAATAAATTACAATGTTATTTCATTACATCAGTCCGGTGTCTGTTGGTAGTCCAAAATAACAGATTTCTTGGAAATTCAGAATTTAAGAAACAGTCGAAAACGCAAAACAACAAACGTTTGGTATGCCCAAGAAAAGCTATCTTTGTAACGATATATATATARTATTATAGTATTATTTAGGGGAAGAGTTGTTGATCCTTTTTCACAAAGCATGTGCGATGTTTGGATATTAAAARATATACAACTAATTATCTTTTTCGTTAACTCAAACTCGTGATATTTCTRAAAATATAGCATTTATAGACCTCCTGAAAARKCACTTTACTTTGACCATTCTCCATTGGTCTCAGAAAGTTTAACAGTCACCATTTAGGAAAATGTATTTAATACCTTTAATGTGATGGAATAGATAATAGTTTCTATATTATAATAAGCTCCAAMTCCAACTCCAACCCCAAAGAATACACACTTTATTGAACAATTGACTCTCACTTACAGCATTTAACCAGCAATTACTTAAGGGAATTGCTTTTCACTATCGATTTTGTTAATTAATAACTTAAAGGGCAGGAGCATATACAGTACGGTGGTAAAATATATTTCCTTTACTATCACGATTGCAAACAAGAAAAAGCGAATAGTGATCTTTTCTGACATATGGAAAAAGGAAAATTTCCCGTTCCTTCTTTAGATTATTTTCAAATGTATTGCATGATAAAAAATTTCAATTTAAAGTAATGTTTAAAATCTCACAATTTGTCTAATTGACTGAAAACATTTTGCACAACACTGTACCTCCTACCATGTAAAAAGTAACAGACTATTTTAGAACAGCACATACAGTTACAATTTAATTGTTGCACGTCAAGGTGGTTAATCGTTGTTCGTGAAAATGCGAAGTCTCAATCGCGTAGGCCATGAAAGTAACGTTAAAAGCGATAAAACACGAAAACCTGTAAAGAACTCCATTCTCCTCTACTTGAAGTGTCATTTGTTGTTACTTAAATATTTGGGTCTATTACCGTTCTATACCACGCTTGGTGCCTATGAGATTGGCATGCCAACCCAACGTTCGATATATATATATAGAGCCGTACTTTTGGCTAAATTTGCGTTGAACATTTCGCACATCAATGCCGTTCTGTCACCCATAATACTGCAGCTACTGTTTACAAGAAGCAATACGGACGGTATTACCAACTTGTTGGACGTGGCCTTTTGTAYGCTCAGCGATATCACAATAACGTGGACCTGTGCCACTAGTACCACGGAAATCCTGCTGATAATCAAAAGCTTCTTGAGAGTGGACGAGCTACTCAGACAACATCCAGATTCGCCAGCTGAACGAAGCTGTGCCACCAATCATTTCAATAGATATTTATTCTTGGTATTCGGTTATATTTCTCTCGTCATGATTRCATACGTAAAACACACTTTGGACTATTTCTCAATATACTTTTGCGCCTACATAACCTTCTACCAGTTGGAGAACGCGATCTCGTGCGGCTTTGTTGTATTCGTTTCAGCGCTACTGCATCTGCTCACGGAGCGCTTTCAGTACGTAAATCAGCTGATAGAGCAATACAGCAGCAAAAATTTACTAAAGAAACGGTATCCCTTTCCGAACACAAGGTCGGTTTYAATCTTCGACAGAGATGCAAACACGCACGATGATGTCAATTTGAGAATGTTTGCGCAGAATTCAGCGAKGATTTATAGTTTGTACATCGATTTGCTGGATATTTACAAGATGGTCAATAAATATGCCGGTTTGGGTCTCTTGATGTTTTTACTGTACGCCTGCTATGGCTTATTGTCCTGCGCCTACGATTGCTTCGTGTGCGAATGGCAAACGAGCGGYGATTTGTATTATGGCATCTGGACATTCTCTTGGATACCTCTTTATGCGGGAATTCTAATACTCTTGGCAWCTAATTGCGCGAAGGCTACAAGTCAGGTTGGTAGTGGTTGGAAATCTCGTAAAGTACTCTTAGCATCTAAATCATTTCGGTAAAAAATAGCGTTTACAGCTTTACTAAAGGCGTTTTCACTGCAGAATTGTCTAATATCTCGACTCTCTAGTCAGGCTTCCGGGAATTTAGGCTTTCAGCATTTATTCAGCTCAATAAAATATTAGCTGAAGAAAGCGCTGAAAACCACAATGCTTGAAAAATCTCTTATGAAGTTGAAATGTGAGAACTATATTAGAAATTTTTACCTCGACGTTGATTTAATGGTGGGACGTCTAATGAGGAAATTGACGATAACTTTCACAGCGACGAACTAATTATTGTCGCCACATGGGACCATTCCCGGACCACTCCAGGAAAGAGTGGAACGCGTAACTAAGCAATAAACAAGCAGCAAGGAAGCCTCTGTTAGAAAGACCAGCAGAAGGACCTCCCTACATTTGRAATCTCCAATAGGCGCCAAACGACTGCCACGCTGGTATAATAAAGAAGAATAATGTATTCCTAATCAACTCGACACGTGTGTCCATCAATGCATAAATCAAATAAAAGAAGTAATTAATTTATTGTCGCGGTAGATATTCTTGATGGTCACTTGTTCATACCTAATCAGGTTTTATGATCGCTGAGCTCAATTAAATTTGTAATCAATAATAAAGAAAGTTCAAGKTAGTGCGTGGGTGAAACGAGATTGCCACCTAGCGATAGAGTATTTACGAAAGCCCCCTACAGTTGAAATTTCTGTGTTCCTTGAGTAGGTTGTGCATTGTAGCCGTGTAGATGAGAGATACCAATCGAGCGCTCACTACAAATAACGCTGGAGCTGAWGATGTGCCAAACAGCCATCGTCACATACTAGTGTTTCTTAGGTGGCCCTTATTACTGCTGCGACTTGTTGGTATTTCACCATTGTACACTAAAAAGGGCCAATACGAGATCGGTTTGCCGAAGCGACGTGGCATGTTCATTACCCGAGCCGTGCTTGTAACAAAAATCTTATTGAATATTGTGCATATCTTATATTTGTTGTCGCCCACAATGCTAGAGATGCTCTTCTTAAAAAGCAATACGGATGGCATAACAAATGCGCTGGACATCGCTCTATGTATACTCAGTGATGCTACAATAACGTGGAGTTGTGCAATTAATACCGATAAAATTATTAA
>NW_017536786.1:231098-243489 GCF_001853355.1 Bactrocera latifrons | reverse complement strand
ATACAGCACGAGCTCACTTTTGACCCAAAAAAGCGAGGGACGATGATTCTAATCAGTGTTTGTTTCAAGCATTATAAACCCAAACACATAGATATGAGATAATGGATGAAACGTGTCTCCATTTTTTCCCTCCGAAAACCACTCGGCAGTAATCTGAATGAACCATCACGATGAACCCACTCCAAAGCATGGAAAACCGCAACAGTTCGGAAAGTAATAAATAAAGGTTTTCTTACGCAGCGACTAGTTCGGTAGAGGGCGCTGCTAGCTAACGAACGAGCGGCTGATSAGTTGTCTCCRAGCACCTGGAGAGCCAGTAAAAACATTTCCGCGCGACGTGTTTCTGWGAGTGGTATAAGCCGCAAATGCAGCGATCGTTAGAGCARAGGTATGCGATTAAATTCTGTGTRAGAMTCGGTAAACMTACGACAGAGACGTTTGATATGATTAAGCAGGCTTACCCAGATGTGGCTTCRGCAARAAGTKGTGTGTTTCGGTGGCACCAGGRCTTTTTGGAGAGCCCGGAAAAGATCGTTGATGAAGACCGTGCTGGAAGCTCTGCGACATCGACGAACACCGACAATCTGACTCGCGTTACATCAAAGGCATCTTACGTGGAAGTCCTCACGAGACTCAAAYGAAGAGCAATCGGGTCCGACACGACATCGCAGCCGATAGGAAGCACAGCARCGCYACGGCTCACATCGTYTTTCGTGTGAACAGCTACCTTASCTAGTCSGTCATGCCAACRCCTCCGTAGCCGCGCTAGAGTCCARAAAAAATACTCGCTGGAAATAAATTCTGTYCGGATGAAGAGGTGTTCACTGAAACTCAGTTCTATATTGAAGCAAAGGTCATAACCACCTAAAAAAATGATACCCAAAAGTTGGAGAGTYACTATAATCAGTGAAAAGAACTATGTTGAATAAATTATCATTTCTCATTCATTATAAAGACTGTACAAATTTGCCCGTTTAATAAATGAATCATGATGAATTGAACGGGTTATTTTTTTTTTTTTTATCATAGATTTCGGAGAGGTATTGAATCTAAACTCAAGTATCATCAGTATTTCGTAAATTCTCCAAAAAAGTGCAATCAACTAATGCTTCATACATAAACGCTTGCAAGTAACCTGAACTCACTTTGAAGAATAATTGCTTACATTACAGAGCAGTCAGACAATATTAAGCCTAAACTGTCGATAAAAATGGCATCATCAAATGGATTAGCAATKTCAAATGCTAATCGCACATCGGCGTCTACGCCAGTAAAGAAGAAAAATTGCGCTATTGACAGTTACAGACTGGAAACGTCATTCTTGTTTCACTACTCTTTAACGTCAGCACAACGAAGTTTCCGGCGGTGAAGTGCTTAAAGAAAATGAAAATCGTAAAGGATATGAAATATGTAAACTTCGCTGGTCAAGTTTTCGGTCTTGTGCCATTCTACGAAGTCAAACRCGGCGAGCTGAGAGTAAGCCTTCGTGGTCACTACTTCACGTACTTCATCAATATGCAGATATTTATAATGTCACTGGCCGTCAGCTGGATTGTGCTTAACAGCGGTAGCGGCTTTTCGGTATTTCGCAATTTGGAAGGCTCYGACCAAACCACCGAGGCGTTCTTTTGCCTTATAAGCTGCAACATCATTATCTTCGTTTCGTCGACGAACAGTCGATGCTATTGTGGCGTCATGCAGGAAATCGGTACGATGGACGTAGATCTGGTAGCTAAGGGCTTCACCGCAGCCTACTCCTGTCATTTGCTAACGGGTTTCCTGGTCATAACCGCAGCGGGTTTACTGTACACCGCCTATTATTATATGAACTTGCTGAGCGATGATTTTCATTTCCATCAAGCCATTTTGCTCGGCATTTACAGCCTGCAATTRCTGATATCGAATTTGTACGCGATTTGCTTACGCGTTTTGCTCGGCAATTTAAGCCAACGTATCGACTTCGTTAAYGTCCAGTTGGAAATAAGTACGAAAAGTGATCTGGCTGTGGAAAGCAACTGGCGACAGATGAGCTATCACATCGAGAAGCTCTGCAAGTACCGTTACATCATAGATAAAATCAACAAGAATGGCGGCATATCATTGCTTTCCTACATGGCTGTCGCGTTCTATATTTTGACCAAGCAATCCTACATGGCGTTCATGACCGTAGTACAACCCATGGGCTTTGAGGAGAGATATGACATTTTGGGATTATCGTTTGCTTGGATTTTCGYTGAACTTGTAACGATTGCGGTGATTTGTAGTGCCTGTGATGCCGTAGCTTCTGAGGTGAGTATGTATTTATGATCACGTTTTGCGGGAAACATGAAAATATAATGGTAGTGTTGTCATCTCATGTTTGGACGCTAGCAGAACAAAGCTAAGCTGCGTCGAAAAAGATATCTTCGTCTGTCTGTAAAAACTCAAACTATTCCTTAATCCCTGCATATTGCTGATTTTCTTCTAGACTTTGAAGTTTAATTTTTCAGTCTCCTATCATTGCAATTACTCCTTAATTGGGTCCGGTAATGAACGAGAACAAGACAAATGTCTCCTGTCGCCAAACAAACAGTCACGCACCGACAATTGAGAAGTAAAGTTCTCTCTCTACTAAAAAAGACCAAACTCTATATATTACTTATTATTCCTGTCCTGCCATATGGTGCAGAGGCATGGACGATGAAAACAACTGATGAGTAGACGAAACGAATTTTCGATATATCGATGGAACGAGCTATATGAATCATACGACGGTGTGAACTATGGTGCACCCCAGTATTTTCATTATATTTTCCAAGTTCATTCAATGTTTCGTGCACAGATCGATCACAATTGGTTTCAGTGACTCAATCGACCGCCTAGCGACTCTSATTCACTTCATTGTCTACTATACAAATTGGAGACTTTTCCACTTAACGCTTTAACTACTATTTTTAGTCAGCAGAAGACACTATGAAGCGTAGCTAAGCAATGAGGAATTTTACGTTTTTGAAATCGAATCGAATCGCACACATGCTTTTCAATAGCCGAGTCTTAAACTCAATGATTCCTATGTGGGTGTGAAAGCATTGCTTTGACCTTCCGCCATTAATTTCCTTAAATATTTTATGTAGTTCAATTAATGCAGACAGTCTTATCAATTTGAAAGATTTTTAGCTAATAAAGTTATCTCTGCAATTAATTGCAAAATCAATTAGCTTCGCTTATTTATGCTCTCCATGCGCGCAAACCAATCGAGCAATTAATTCAATAGTAGTCCGGCTGCCGTCTTCACTCTTTACTCGCGTAAACAACAGACCGCTTCTACAAAAATGTGGACTAAACGACGCGTCTCCTCCTACAAAAATGTGACCAACATAAAAGTTCGYAAAGCACCAGAGCCCAGCCCGTCTTCAATACTGGCAAGTATYAAGTGGAATGTACTGATTTTGAAGTTAGTTGGTTTGGTGCCATTCTATACGACACCAAACTCTGATGAGATCGCCGCACCCAAAGGACTGCCGAAGCACATCACTCAGGCCATCTTTTGCGCTAAAACGGCGATGCATCTGCTTCATGTCTACGCCTTTTCGTCGCCCTTCATTATGCAAAAACTGCTGCAGCGAGGCAAAACGCAAGGCATTGCGAACACACTTAGCGTCTGCTTCTGCATCTTCGGCGATGTTGTCATTAGYTGGTCATGCGCTGGCAACGGCACCAAAATAATCGCGATAATTAACGGATTTCTGAAAATCGATCGACGACTCGGACAACTGGCCCCACCGCTCGCACAGCATCAACAAACTGAAAATGCGTTCAATATGTGTTTGTTGTTGCTATTTGGCTATCTCTGCGCAATAACAATACCGATGGCGAAATGTTTCTACGGCACTCTGTCCGCCCACTTATTTCTGGGTATTTCGTTCTTCCAGGTGGAAAACTTCACCTCGTGTGTGTTTGTGCTATTCATTGCATCGCTGCTGCATCAGCTTGCCTTGCGCCTTCAGCAAACCAACAAGTTRATAGCTCAATACGGTGTGGAGGACGCAGCAGCGCCRGCACACGATCTGCAGAATTTCGCACGAAATTCCACAACATTTTACAGTTTGCATAACGAGCTGTTGGACTTGCTGCAATTGATCAACAAATTCGCCGGTCTGGGTCTGGTGGCATTCCTCCTGTATGCCTGCGCCGGTTTGCTGACCTTCACTTATGCCTGCACTTTGTACGATTCGCGCAATGGTGATGACTGGTTCAATATACTGTGGAACTTATCCTGGATTCTGAACTTCGCGACCGTTTTGATCTTATTGGCGTTTCGTTGTGACTGCGTCACCAAAGAGGTTGATAACAGACAATAAATTCTTAAATATAGCATATATTTGTTTATAGTACACAATAGACCCAAGGTCGCGKTGCACCTCTTGTTTTAATAATAAATAGCACACTTAGTTACGAATTATAAAAATTATAGAAAAACTTTTAAAAATCATGTTCCTTTCCAGGCCAATAACACAGGGCAGATACTTGCGCGCGTTTACGCCAAGGGCAAGAACTATCAAGATATCGTAAGACCAGTATTTGCTTAGGCAATCACAGTGTCACACAGTGGTCACAGTGATTTTCCTTCAACAAGTGTAATTTACTTGCAGGTGGATAAGTTTTTGTCGAAGAGCATTAAGCAGGAAGTGCAGTTCACCGCTTATGGCTTTTTCGCTATTGACAACACAACACTATTCAAGGTACCGCTATTTTTCATAACATATTTTTTTATTTGAACGGTTATACTYAGCAAAATTATTTTAGATCTTCTCTGCGGTCACCACTTACCTGGTAATATTGATTCAATTCAAGCAGTTGGAGGATTCAAAGGCCGCAGAGTAGACATTTGCACCGAAAAAATAATAAAAAAAAATTATATTTGCTATTAAAATATTGTTATGGAATTAAGTAAGCTCAATTTGAAACATTCGTTCAAACGAAACAAAAAAAGATAGTTATAAAGYGAACTAGTTCCGTACCTCTAAAGAGGCGGCATTAGTTCCCGTTCAATTTCAATTTGTTTTTACCTCTCACACTATAGCTCCAGAACACATCTAATTCACCGCTATTTACATATATATATTGAATGTATATACATATATCTTTAACAAAATACAGATCACAAATTTTGTGCAACTTAGTCAACAGCGAMTTTGGAATTCATTATACTTTAAGTTTACTTCGTCCTACTTAAATGGGCAAAAAAACACCCTTAACCCGCACGAWGTGGGAATCAAAAGTTGTAGGCCAGAAACAGCACTCTGGATCACATATATCTTTATATATAAAAATTACGTGTCATGTTGTTTGTCTGCGATGGACTCCTAAACAACTGAACCGATTTTAGGAGAATTTAACACAATGTGTCCAGTTCGAACCAACTTAGAAGATAATATACTATCCTAACTATACTATCCTAACAATTCATAAATAAAGAATACAGTTAAAGCTCTATTAAATGGACGCCTTATTAAGCGGACATATCCATTAACCGTGCACACCTTTGATGTTTATTAAGCGCACAACCCTATTAATTGGACAGGAACGCTGGTAACCAGACATTTTTCCAGTGAAATTTATTTGCATAAACATGTTCAAACTCAATACCTCGGATTCTTAAACCGACAAAAATGTTTTCGCTTTAATTCGGAAATAACATTGTCACTGTATTGAATAGTTTATTATATGAAAAGTAGTATAAAAAGTATGACACAGCAACGCGTGGCCGAATCTCCTATTATACATATGTATGTAAATCTTAATGAGCTACTAAGGTCATAAGGATATTCCTGAATTGTAATTAATTTGCTTGGTTATAAAGTATATGTATTTCAAAGTACATATAGGTTTTACGTTTGGGGGTTTCAATAATACTGATTGTTTCTGATATATATCTGGTGGTATGGTAAATAAATGTAAATGAAGTGATGAGTGGTGTTTATTAAGGCAAGTATACTTATACTTATATATTGTTTTATACCTCGCAACATGTCGCCGCAAAGAGTACAATAGTTTTGCTCACCTAACGGGAGTACGTAACACCTAAAACTAAGCGAGAGATATATAGGACTATGTATTTATAAATGATCAGAWTGGCGAGACGAGTTGCATTCCTGGCTATCAGTCGGTCTGCTTGTGCAAGCTGTAAGTTGAGAAAAAAGCTAAAATATCTTCATGAAACTTGGTTCAAACGTTCCTCGGCGAAAAGTAAGAATGAGTTCGTAGATGGAGTGGATAGTGCCACAAAACGGAAACCTATAAAGTGTCATAAGTAAGCACTAAACTAAGATACAAAACAAAAAAAAAAGTAATTTTGCGACGGTTACCTGTGGGCTAAAAATTTTTTTAGTAATAGGAGTGGTCCAGCCCGTAAATGGTTTAAGGAGTTACATGAGTTTACGGGTTAAAAAAACAATGTTACCGTCTTATTAAATTCTAAAATACCTCTAGAAGATTCTCCTAAATTTTCAGGTTAATTCGAGAATTAGTTTCGAAGACASAGCGTTGAGAACTKGTACGCTCGAAACTAGCTAGRTTAAGTGTGCCGTCTTTAAGYGAGTTTTTCTCAAAACTGTGTTTTTGAAGTCCATTGGCAAGAATTCTCGACAACTGCTCAACTGATCTTCATGAAATTTTACACAAATATATGAGATACGATTCTTAAAGACTTGGACAAAGGATTGTTTTTTTTTTTTCGAAAATTTCTCTGAAATTTTTATTTTTTAGTAAAAATGTCTGCCGAAAATACAATTTTCAGTTTTTTCCTTCGTCCAAGTTCTAAGTTAAGATTTTAACAAAAAAAWTTTATTTTTTTGCTTTAGATGATCCCGTGAGGAGTTCCCCTAATAAAGCTAAAACTTAAGCAAACATCAATGAGGTTATCAGAATAAAACTTTGCACTGAAGGTATTTCATCTTACGTCCCAAACTTAYCGAATTCGCCAAAGCATATATCTGATTTTCAAGCTAAGATATTGGTCAATCAGTTTGGTTTGGTTTTGAAATTCGAGAAGAATATTTTTCCTATGGTATTCTTGCATGTTGCGATTGYATGTTGCGAGAGTATAAAATGTTCGGTTACACAAGAACATAACTTTTCCTTACTTGTTTATTACAGCATTTTTTATGATTTCGGAGCCATAAATCATGAAATAATTACGTATATCTGGATAATAGAATCAACTGATCAAAATCACTGCAATAATAAATTTCAAATTACTTATTGACTGAGTCACCAAGTATAATTTAGAATTCACAATTTAATTAAACCTAACTATCGTGGAGTCCTTTCCGGTGCCTCAAATACTAAAACCTACAATAAAATGAATGCAAAAATTATTAGGGCCGTTAAATGTCTCAACATTTATGTTTTGAGAATTAATTTATACATCAAACCCTGGGTATTGACTACCATTATTATAGCCCCTTTGSGAAAAGCATGACTAAATGTATAAAGATATGCAACTTTAATCAAACAGGTTGCGCCTACTTTTATATCCGCGTATGACTGTGACATTTGACAAATGAGTGAGTTGAGTTAATATTATATAAAAACATTAAATCAAGCCATAATTCAGTTGTTATTATATCAACGTGCCGAAATGGTAACCCTTACATCGGTTATGTGAAAAAAGTCATTAGACAAAAGTTACAGCTCTTTTCATTATCTACAATATTGGCATATAACTCTTTTCTATACTCGTTGATTTGTCGAAAATAGATATAGACCGTTTTTAATCCTCGAAAATTTAGCTACACCCCTGGCTTTCCTTTCACCGTCTTCAGATCGCCCGTAAACTATTATTTCCTTAATAGTTTTTAATTTATTTTTCGTTTTCGATGGCTTGCGATCTACTTTGAATTTTTTTCTTTTCATCTTTTCGAAGGCTTTTGTACTATAATAAATCCCGAAACGAAATATTCATAAATATTTATAAATCCAAATAAAGTATAATGCACCCTGTATAAATTCTATTTACCTGCCAATCATTACTCGTCAGCTCCAGCAGGTTCAACAACAGAACAGTACTAAATTKAATGCATTTTTATGGCTGGCGGTCTTTATGACAGCAAAGCAGACAATATCAATGTTATTGACCACTACAAATATTAGTTACTAATCACTAATGCATAACAATTCATTTGGTAATGTAATCCTAATATATGAATGTATGCTTAACGCTGCTCTAATTATAATTACATACATAATATATATGTATATAGGTGAAAGGGTGGTAAAAGGGCTTCTTATTGGCAACAAGCGCTCCCAATCAAGCAAAAGTCAGTCTACCGTGTTCCGACGCAGTCGAAATGTCAGCAGCAGCAATAAGGATGAGCGTTTTGCAAACACGCCAACTACAACAGAAACACGCCACAGCATATACACTCGTTAAGGATATGAAATGGATATTGTTGGTGCTGAAAGTTTTGGGTGTAGTGCCGATTTTCCAGGTTATACAGCCGTACAAGRTTGTATTGCCGAAAAAGCATGGCTTCGCGTCACTTTACTCCACACTCGTGCGCCTTTTCTGCTTTGTTGGCACATTGCCGTACTTGTACGTGGCCTTCTTGCCCTTCAGCATCAGCATTTTCATCTACAGCGAAATGGATAATGCGACCATAGCGCTGGCACTGCTGCCCGACCAACTGAGCAGCGTTATTATTTWGTGGAAGAGCGAGCAAAAGTCAAAGAATTTCATAGAAATCATCAACCTGCTGCTCGGCGTCGACAAAGAGTTGCAACGGCATTCACACGCGCCGAGAGCTTTGGAGAATAGGTGCGCGCATTTCGAGCGCTACCTGTGGCTGCCGCTGGTCCATGTCGTAGGGATATGTGTCCTGCAATGGCTGCAAGTGAGCAAATGCACATCGTTCCTCTACTGTGTGTGCATGTACTTCTTCTACATGCTACTTCACGCCATCATTATCAGTTATGTGATATGGGTGGCGACCTTGTTGCATTTGCTGGCGTTGCGCTTTAGGTAATTGAATGACTTCATCAAAATATATACGACACGGCAGGGCACGCGCCTTGAAAAGAACAATATGACTTCGATRTCGGAGACCTTCACAGCCGATATGCTGCTCTTCTATCGCGAGCATAATAATTTGCTGGCGWTTCACAGAAAGCTCAATGATTTCGTGCACATCACGCTGCTGGTTTTCATAGCCTACTTCTCCTACACCAGCACTCTGTCGATGTAACAAGTCTATCTGATTTTCACCAAACTGAATGATATGAATGTGAGAGGAATACTTTGGTGCCTCATCTATCTTTGTGTCCATGTGCCAATCGCGGCATTGCTGATGCTTTGGAGTGACGTGGCAACGAAGGAGGTGATTGAAGAAACTTTATTTCATCGTTGAATTCTTATTTAAATACTTAAGTTTCTAGGCGAACGMWATGKCGCGCGCAGTGGCGCGCATCAACGGCAGGGACAAAGSGCAACAGCGTCTGGTWGAATGATCWCAGTTTATATTTAATGTGCAAATTTCACATTAAGTTTTTCTTTTCGCTGCAGGTTGATAAATTTCTTACCTCCAGCATTAAACAGGATGTCCAATTCACTGCCTATGGTTTCTTTCCAATCAACATGTSAACGCTTTTCAACGTAAGCATATATCGGTTTGGTATCGGTTATATGAGTAATCGTGTTCGCCTTYAGATATGCACAGCCATAATTGCTTATGTGGTTATTCTAATACAGTTCAAACAGTTAGAGAAAACGAGAGCTGGCGCCTCAGCTTAAGTAATTGATGATAAAGTTACTTAATTCTTGAAATATTGTTGACTAAATAAAAGCAAGCTACGTACCGATGGAACTGTACGAAAATTCCCCTGTAAATTTTCGGAATAAAATTAATGTGAAATTTATTGCGTTGTCTGCAAGAATTTATTTAACAACACGATTTACGATTTTTTGGGCCGACCTTTTTTGTAATACGACGAAAAGTTCTTCTCAGCGAGCAATTTTTTGTTTTTTTTTTGTTTTTTTTTTTTGTCATCCGAGAACGGGATATAGCCACTGGTGGCTAGATGTAGAGAATATGGTGAATGCTGATACAAATCGAAGTCAAATTCAAATCCTTCCTTTTTGAAGGTCGAAGTGATAGTCCGATCCTGTAAGGTCAGGGCTATATGAGTCATCAAAGATGTGTGTTGTCTAGCGTTATCCTGATGGAATACGAAGCTTCTTCTGTTGATCACTTCTGGTTGTTTTTCTCGACTGTTTGCTTTAATCTCATCAGTTGTTGACAGTAAAATGTAGAATCAATCGTACGACCAGGCTGGAGCAGCTCATAGTGGATGATTCTTTTTCAATCCCACCAAACAATCAGCATAACTTTTCGAGGCGTCATTCTTGGCTTTGCGACCATTTGTTGAGCTTCACCACGCTTGGACCATGATCTTTATTATTAATTATTGTCCTAATTGATCCACTTTTCGTTTCCTTTTACTATTCGCTTCAGAAATGGATCGATTTCATTTCGTTTCAGCAAAGTTTCACAGATTTTAATTCGGTCCGTTAAATTTTTCACAGACAATTCAAATACTTATCGAGCTTCTTTTTGTTGCCAGCGTTTTTTAAATGAATCAAAACTAACTGGAACTAAAAGGTGCTTTTTATCTCCTTAATACACATAGTGTTGGCATATGAGAGTTACTAAAGTTGAACTCCCCAAACTCAAATCACCATACTCCACGAAAAAAAAATTGAGTTGCGGAAGGAAATTTGTTTGAAATTTGACTTCCATTGCCAATTCAAGAGTTCGAGTTATGAAGAACTGCGAGTTATAGAAATTCGATTTKTGAAAGTTGAACGGTATTTGCACAGAACGACTAAAATATCAATTATTTTTATTTGTTTGCATGGGCGTATGAAAGCAATTGGTTAAACGGTACCTTTTGTTTTCACATTTCTTCTTGTTAAATATACTTTTAGGCGTGCACGCACTATCGTAGGGTTAATCTCTTTGTGTGACTTTAATATCAATATCTTTGAATAAATAGATCTGAGAAAAATGCAATAAATAAACAAAAAAAAAAAACTTACTAGAAAGCTGAAATTACAAGTAAAATTATTTGAGCAATTAATATTTAGTCGCTACAGAACAAGCATAACCTCAAGTTACTTCGGTTCAACCGCAAAGTGGGATTAACAGCACATCKATTATGGCCCGTACCGGAACAGTAAGGCAACGGCCAGCTATAAGCAGCGAAACGCAACGCCGAGATCCACAGCAAAGGCTCACCACCACTGCCTACAGCACATTTGAGGAGATCAAGTGGATTGTATACACACTAACCGCCATCGGTCTGTTGCCATTTTACACCATMAACAGCGATTATGAAATCGGCCCCACACACCGCAAGCGTCTCWTCAGGACCCTCTACACGACCGGCTTGCGTGCATTGTGCACCCTGCTGCACATCACTAGTACATACCTGATATTTTCACCCATCGACGGATCCAGTTTCCACATTTTCGGCAGTGTGGACAGTGTGAATGTCGCTTTGCACATACTCCTAACAATTCTCTGCTTCCTCACCATTACGTTGGGTTGCGCGTGGAAATCGCACGACTTTCAGCAGATTGTCAACAAGTTACTGCTAATCGATCAGCAACTCCAAGCACTCACGAATCTCGCGSCACCTATACATAACGATTGCGCCTTTTATAGACGCTATTTGGTGCAACTGTGCATCTTTATAGTGCTGTCATTTCAGACTATCTTATTCAGTAAAAAAATTTCYACATCGAGTCTTTTCTCGATTTCGTTCTATGTGATAGAGAACACCATCAGTAATTTATTCGTAATTTTCATAGCGCTTCTTTGCCATCTACTGGCAATGCGGTTYCGATATCTGAACACCTACGCAAAGTCTTTCGCTAATGAAGAGAAGCAGCAGCTCCCGCGTTGTAGCAGGGCTTTAGAACCATCAGTTTTCTATGTCATTCTACCAGAAGAGCGGCACTATTCRACACCATCAGAAAATCTCTTTATAAACGCCAGTTCCTTTATATATCGCATGCACTACGATCTGCTCAGAATCTACAAACTGCTCAACGGCTATGTTGGCCCTGCTCTGTTGATGTACTTCGTATATATATTCTATGTGGTATCGGATATTATGTATTTTATGGCTAAAAGAAAGAGCGCAGACAGGTTCATTTTATGGCAAACTGGCTCACTGTATTTGCACATTAGTATCATAGCGCTAGTCTCACGCTGCTGCAGCACACTGACCAAGGAAGTAAGTTGTGTTCAAAAATAATTAAAATAATTTGTCTTTGGTGATTCAAGAGAGAAAGAATCGCTCTTATACGCACTTTTCAGGCCCATCAAATGTCGGCAATCATTTCTAATAT
>NW_017536786.1:177361-230192 GCF_001853355.1 Bactrocera latifrons | reverse complement strand
TGATAAACTCTGTTTTGCAGACGGATAAGTTTTTAACTACAAATCTTAAGTTTGATGTACAATTTACCGCCTGCAAACTATTTTCAATTGACAACTCCACACTTTTTAAGGTGAGATCAGTTTTTTCAGAATACAACAATACAGATATTTTATCTTTTTACAATAGTTGTATTGCTCAGTAGTAACGTATCTTGCTATTTTGAGACAGTTCAAGCATTTAGAAGACAAGTCGCGATCATAATCAAATATTGGTGGCATACATATATGTATTATAATATGGATTTTATTACCAATAGCATGTATTTATTTTGTGAATTGTAAAAAAAAAAGAAACTCCTTTCTATAAATATCGTATTATTATTCAAAATAACGCCGAAAATTGTTTTCTATTTTCGCAACCTTCAGCCATTTAACCGAGACTATAGCTATCCTTAACAAACAACAAACTATTGGAGCTTTATACTTTATTTTTAGAGCCTTTAATGTTAATTTTCTGCAGGATTGTCTATGAAAGGTTCTACACTTCTTCCTAAAAATCTGTATTTATGATTTTGTAGAAGTTTATTGCACCCCGTTTAAGCTGAGATATGGAAGCGACTTCACCGCTGACACCGTCGATAAGCAATTGGCAAGTCTTATCGCTCCATAAGCACGGAAATATTAAAATGTTGCCATTAAAAATCATTAAAGCATAAATCTTTTGTTCACAATTAATAACACAGACATTTACATTCTGCTCAGAGRAGACAATAACGATTTATTTGTTGTAAATATTACATTTAATTAAGGAACTGTCTTGCTATAAGAGCTTAAGGCAAGCAAATTGACAACGAGTGCGACCCAAAATATACATACATTTGGTATATACTTTTTTACATGTAAGTTAATTTTTATGTTGTTGACCAAGGCACCGTGTAAGGTCATGTGTTATGTTACGCACAATATTCACCACTAAGTACTTGGTTTTCTTGAGCATCTAAATTTAGTACTTGAGAATGCCAGTGCAGCACATATTACTATGGTTCACAGCAGGAAATCGCTCATTACCACCAAAGATGAGATTATTTCGTCTTTGAGGTTTTCTTTTTTCAACAGGTGACTCAAACGCAAGATTACCTTAAGATCATCGGCACTTAAGAAGGTGGAWATTTGTAAGAACGGCAGCTAAAAACACTCAAATTTAGAAATGCTTATTGCAAAGCTGTGATTATATAATATTAGTTTGTCAAACAAGTCCTGCGGTATTTTCGCTAGTTGGCGCTGAGAGCGCGTAGTTCCCGATACGTTTTCCATTTCCACCGCACAACGATGGTTTCAAAGTTTTCGTTCTGGTGTAGAGGTGGTCGAAGATGGGTCACGCTCCGAAAGGCCTGTCGTCGAAAATTGCGATAAAATCGCTGAATTGGTCGAAAGAGACCGGCATGCTACCAGCCGAAGCATCGATTAAGAGCTGGGCATGAGTCATCAAACCGTTATAAAATAAAAAAAAAAGATTATAAATATAAAATACCGCAAGACTTTTTTGACAACCTAATATTATTATATTAACGTATTTATGTAAAAAATAGAGCAAGCATTTTTTATTTATTTGAAGTTTACTTTATTTTCCGTTGAATTTTTCCTACAGGGCACCCCTATAAGCACGCCGGTTAGACAATTTTCCTTAATTAAATTATGGCAGTCACGGCGAACTCAATTATAATTAAACCATAATTTTCACTGTCTTAATGTTTCTATTTGCTTTTGCACTCACTTGATTACGAGCACTCATTTATATATTTATGATTATTGTGGAATTCATAAAGGGCGCATTCTTGACTTTTCGGATGTCTGGGAAAATATGCAACAATGGAATGCCTGACGTATTGGATCACAAGCTTATCAGTTTGAAAAATAAATTGCACCTGTATTATTGATATTATTAGTACCTCTCTCTCACTCTGTTTTACTATCTTAGTGAGAAACTGCAAAATTTATACAGAGAACGCAACCACACAACTGCGAAACCAAGAGCTGTAGTGTGGTGAAAAACGAAACGATTTCTGAAGAGCCGAAACGAAAAATATTGAAATGTTGTTAGATCCCAAATTTTCTTTCAAATAAGATTTTAAAATACTACCTTTTTAACTTGCCAAGTTATCATCTATTCCAAATCTATCGGGTTTCACTCATAAAGCGATCATGTACTTTAGTAGCGAGTTTAGCAGCTCCCGCTCTGGGAAACAAACCCATTCCACGGTTCACTTAATAGGTTTTCAAGTGCCTTCTAAATAGGTTAAGTGTTAACATTGTTGTCTTCACACTAACCACAAGCTGTGCTCTAATTCGTTTGAAATTAATTGTCATGGACGTGCTTAGGCAGCAAATTGTGCGTGACCTTATGCCATCAATTAATAACTTCGAATCGTTGATGGTGCTGACACAGCACTAACGSCTTTTAGAAGTGCCGCCGCCACTGATTAAGGTCAATCCCTTTTGCGCGCTCTAAAATATGTCGTTGAATTCCCACACCCTCACTGCTCTCGCTCTCTGGCAATCACTTGAACGCTCACGCTGCTGAACGCCAACGCAAAGCTCATCAGCGCTMGGCAGCCCGCGAAATGCGCATCACAACACCGCTTTGCGTCGATCTTCATTATGATGTTGGCGAATGATTTCGCGGTAGACAAATGTATACTAAACGTGTGCACTAACTACGAAGCTTCCGCTTAGCTCGGCTCAGCTCAGCTCAGTATATGGATCGKCACTAGTAGCGCGCACGATCAGTCGCAGTTCGCCGATCAACGCAAGCACTTCGCAAATAACGGTAAMTCGCTTAGTATCTAACGGTGTGCTGGTATCATATAAAAAGAAAGGAAATAAAATCCTGCACTTTTGAGGTTAGTGTTCACATGTCTATGCATTTAATGCGACAAGTGCACTCGAGTGTTTGTTTGTGGCAAGCAGTGCGCCGCTGATCCGCGACGTCATATGTGCAACGTCTGAGATGGCGCTGACTGCGACKTAAATCACGAAAAATCGCGACTAATTTAAACTCAATTGACCCGTTTTATGAATTTAACGCGCCTATCTCGCGTTCGCCGAGTGCTCGCGTGATTCGTGTGTGTCCGCAGGCTTTTTACTTGCGTATAACGGCAAACATATGGTTTGCGAAAAAAATGGTTTCGAATTAAATGTAGAAGAATTTTAGAATTAAGGGAAAACCAAATATGCAGTTTTTATAAAAAAATATTGCTGGCATCCATGGCAATGCAAACTGAATTTTAATAAAGGCGCAAATATATTTTGCGTGAAAATGCGCTTGTTTGTTTCCAGAAAAAATAGTACTTGCARTGATACCTCGCTTTTACATATTAAAAATATTTTATTTAATAATTGCAATATTTTCTTTTTTATTATTTCAATGGGCAACTCTTTTTTTTTACGAAAGCAATTATGTGACATAACTGTTATTTGTTTAATATAACTGGAAAACAGATGCAACGCAATGCAAATAAATGAAATAAATCGGGTTTTACTGGACAAAATATGCAGCACCACGCACGAATTAAAAAGTGCAATCAGTTTTTAAAAGCAAAAACTAATAATTTTTATAATTTTTTATGTTTTTATTAAATTTATATGTCTTAAAAAAAATTGTATTTTTTACATTTGGCTACCCTTAACATATGTGACGCGGTAGTAACRGTTTTTTCCAACTTATTTTGAATAGTAACGGTAGCTTTAGATAGGCGCGTATCCTTTCGAAGCCTAATCGGATATATTTATCGGATTGTCGGATCAGTCAATAACTTTCACCCCTTAAACGATAAATCAGGCGCTCAGCTTTTCCGATTAATATATACCTGTCTCTTATACACATCTAGATGTGTATAAGAGACAGCAGCAGCTTTTCCGATTAATATATACAGAATGCTCCATTCGAGGAGCCGTACTTTTTTATTGGAAAAAAAAGACAGAAACTTCAAATTTAATGGGGAATGTTTATTATCATTACTCAGGAGGCAAAAAATCGGTACTGATCTCACGATAACGGTCACCAGCGACGGTTGAGTTTCACCGACAAGATTTTTGAAGAAATATGGACTAATGATTCCACTGACTTACAAACCTCACCAAATCGTTGAGCTAGAAATGAGCCTCATCGCTGAAAAAATTAAGATTTCGACGTAAAATGCGCCAAACCGTTCCATAAGGTCAGCGAACGCCAAAAGATCCAAACCATTCTGAGCAAAAATAACATGACAAATTGACACAACTCACACGTGATTCGTCAAAAAATGCTATAAAAAATACCTCTACTTGGATCACCCGTTTAAAGTAAATTGTATTGTATTAGTCAGCTTCAGTCTCACCCTCAGTACACTTTCTCCGATTTCGAAATATTATAATATTACTCGCACTTTTTTTTTCTTCTCCACAATAATTGGAGCATATTACTATCCGTAGAAGATCATCTGTCTAAGCGTCAGAGGTGTGTGTCTTAGCTTATCGTATACTCTTACCCAGCAAAAGAAAATGCATATATACACTCCATAAATGAACTATTTTAAGACGATTAATTAATCGCAACAGTTTCAAAAATTTAAACAAAATTATAGGTACAATATTACAGTGTTACACAAGTATTTTCATTTTTTTTACATACTAGTTTAGGCCTACGTCACAATAGTTTATAACATAGTTGCTTCCTTTCCCGTGATTTCAAGGTTAATACAAATGTTTTTCACAAAATTCCAACCCAATTTATCAACAATTAACGTGCCCATATATTAAAMAATTAGTATTATGTGAGCTAATTTGGAGCGGGGGCTTGGAAACAACAACAAATAATCTCATTTAAGCGCTGGGGCTTGAAAACAACATCCAAATCCCATACAAAAGAGTTTTTTTTTTTTTTTTGCAAAGGTAATACTTTTGATTTAATTTCAACTTACTAAATAACAACAAAAACATAATCGAAGCACAAGTAAGTTTCCAAAAAATGTGAAAAGTGTAAGAMAGATACTGCAAAGCGCCGCCAAATGCTCATTTGATTAAAGAGCGCACATAAAAAAGACGCACAAAGAGACACAGTAAAGACAATAACTACATACCTTAATAAGAATTCRAGTGATAAAGAAACAAAAAACGCAAAGTAAATAATTCAATAAGAAAATATAAATAAGGCGAGCAATCCGTGCTATTAGCTGGACCTGCCGTCTCTGCGCCACTGCCATTGCCGTCGGTCGSGCCGCCCAGCGMGTCATCTGTATGAAGGAGAAAAGGCAAAGCTGRGTGAAATGACAAATCGCAAAAAAGACATGACGAACARGTATTCGACAATARAAACAATAGCAACAACTAGAGGCACAATGTCAACGGCTTCGTCCGCAAGTGAAACAGACGCTACAATAATGAACAGTTGCTTATGCAATAACAATWGCGCTGATGCCACGTCAAGGCAGCAAAGCAACAACAGTAAGCAAAACGACACAAATGAAACATGTAAGAACAACAAGCCGGCGAGAGCGCCGCTTTGCCGCCCCGCCGTGGCCGCGCTCGYAGTGGCRCTGCTCTGCTTGATTAACATATCCTGTGCGTCGTGCGCGCGCGATCATCTGCACAAGCAGACACATCTGGAGGCGAAGGTTGGCTCGCATGTGGTRTTCAATTGCCCCATTAACTTTCCGTACGACGTGCCCATCGAGTACGTGGTCATCTGGAGCAAAGAGGTAAGCAAATACAACTAAAACGAGCAGAMCAATTAAAACCGTGTTTTTGTTTGTAGAGCAGACTTTTAGTAAATAATATTACGGTAGATCATGTGCGAGTGTAAACATAATGGAAAGCATACATATATGAAATGTATGAATCAGTTTAGAGGTTTTGATATAACGAGACACAAATAATAATTTTTATTATTTTTCGCATTTTTTTTTTTAATAAAAACACACACAACAAAAGAAGAAAACATAAAAACGGATATAAGCATTTTTTCGTACAAATATTTATTTCAGAAGTAATTTTGGAGATTTCTAGTGTAGCCAGGTCCTTCTTCACCTGGTCAAACGGAGTGGAGGTCGACTGCCTCAAAACCTTTCAGAGCTAGAGTGTTTTCATCCATTCGGGGAATATGATGTTGTCAGCGCAGCCGCTGTCTCTTAATTCGCTGAACTATGTCAGTGTCGTCGTAAATTTCATAGAGGTCTTCGTTCCATCGCATGCGATATTCGCCGTGGCCAACGCGCAAAGGACCATACATCTTTCGCAGAACCTTTCTTTCGAAAACTCGTAACGTCCACTCATCAGATGCTGTAATCATCCATGCCTCTGCACCAATTGTGGAATTTGGTCTGGAACCATSGAGAGAGGGTTTACATCTCAATTGCCTATTCAGTCCAAAGTAGCACCTGTTGTCAAGAGTTATGTTGCGTTGGATTTTGAGGCTTATATTGTTGTTGGTGTTAATATTGGTCCCAAGATAGACGAAGTTATCTACGACTTCGAAGTTATGACTGTCAACCCAAAACGCGAGTTCGACGACTGTTCATTTGATGACAGGAGATATTTCGTCTYGCTAACGGAGCGGATGTTGGTATCGATATCATTGGCGTACGCCAGAAGCTGTACACTCTAAGAGCAGATGGAAGAAGTCGCAGGGTGACGGCTTGTCTGAAATCTTGTTTGGTACCGAACCGGTCAGATAGGTCCTTACTGATCCGGACGGAACTTTTGATATTCCCCAATGTCAGTTTATACAGCGGTATTAGTTTTTCGGGGTTACCAAATTCAGACATCACGGCATGAAGGCAGCTCCTTTTCGTGCTGTCGAAAGCAGCTTTGAAATCGACGAAGAGGTGGTGGTGTGTCGATTCTCTTTAGTGAATACCTGGCCAGTTGGTGATTTTCCAGACCTAAAGCCGCACTGATAAAGTTCGATCAGTTTGTTGGCGGTCGGCTTTAATCTTTCACACAATATGTTCGATACAGCCCTATATGCGATATTAAGAAAGCTTTTCCCACCAAGTGGAGATCATAGCAATTATAATTATATAATTATACAGAGACTTCTTGTTGTGACAACGAATATGCTCAGAACAAAGAATGTATTTATTACATACATATAGTCAAGCGGCTTTGAGACTCTGATAGTGAAATAATACCTCTTGAGATCTTGATCAATCATCCTATTTCACGATAAACCTGCAATGTGTTCCAGAATATAGTGTTATTCATATCTCATATATAAATTTAATTTCTTTTTGTAGTTTCATGGATGACTGTCCCGTAACTTTCAAGGTTTCTTCTCGATCTTTTCCAACATAGTCTCATAGCTAAGAATATTAAATCAGAACATTTCTACGAAGATAATTATGTATGAAAGTGAGATCTGATACAGCTGTCGAAAGCGTACCTCTCTAAGTAGGCTCTACAAAGGAAACCGGAAACTGTATTGAAAAGGCAGAAAATACTTTCCACTTAATTACTAACCTGCAAATACTTAAGCAAAAATCGGATTTTGACGAGCTTAAAACTAAAAAAATATTTTTTAAGATGAACTCATACCGAAACGCCAAACACTAAAATCTCTAATCGGAAAGCAAGCATGCAGAGTAATTTAATTGATCAGCAGAAATTTAATTGATGCGCTAACACACCGTTAGCAATCAACTAAACTAACATGCAAATTTCATAAATTTATATTCAGTGTGTGTGTGTGTGTGGCGGTGTGTTATATAAGCATGAAGGCACATGCAAATATTTGTGCGGCTTTCTATTTTTGCAATTGATATGCTATACATTTGTTCTACTAACTATTTACTTACATATGAAGTATGATGGCACACACATATGTATATACGTATAGACCCACAGACAGTTCCTATGGCGTATATATTAGAGTAATTTGTGTTGAACTGTGTGGCATCAATCATTCTTTGTTTCGGTGTGACAATTTAATTAAAATCTGACATATTGATAATGCAATACGCCATTTTACAGTTATAACGCCAATCAACGAGTGCCGTTAGTGTTGATTGAACACCTACATACATGCCTACGATGGCGTTTATGGGCGTGGGAACGTCCAATACAGCCGTTGTAAGGGTTACAAGCTAATTTGGTATGTGCAGCATTCACAGTTACTCATCAAACAGCTGTTCGGCTATTTATAATTACGACTATTAATGATTATTGACAAAGTAATTATTGCAATTTAGTCATTTGTGGCACTTCAGAGCGGCAAGTATTTCGACTAAACCGTTACATTATAGACTAGAACCAATAAAAATTTTCTATAAAAAAATCAAATGCGTATCAATTTCATGAGTCATGTGGCTGGTTATTCGGAGTAAACTTTTGGTTATGCTGCTGGATGCTAGATGTTACTCATACGCCATGTACGCACTTAATATCCATAGTATTCTTATACACATACATAGGATATCGGACTGAAACAGGCAATAAAAAAACAAAATATGACTCGAGAACGTCGAATATTTTTGGAACTTTTTAAGAAGCCCTAGAGGGAAGCGATGCCGCTTGAGGAAGTCGAGCAGCGTCAGTTCTTTCACAAACTATATTGCGCCGAGTCGTTCCATACGTCAGTCCGAGTTGCTGCGAATGGCGCTGAATCTACTCTCCACGGTCTCTCAACTACGGTACCTGTAGTTGCTTCTCCTGTTATCACCAGCTATTAGTCTATTAACTGCTTACAGTTGTGCGCAACAATTATCTGCTAAGCTCTCGCCAAAAGTGCTGACTAGTAGTAATATCACAGTAGCACAAAATGGAGACAGTTCGCTCCTGTTATAATTGGGCGATATCTAACTGGCTGACTTCTTTTCGTTGTTCGCTGCTCCTCAATAGCACAACGTTCAAATAAGAAGTCTTGATAAGCTTGAGAGTACAAAAAAGGGTTGGATCAAGGTATCATGCATTTCTTTCCGAGGATAAGCCGCGCTGGAGACCTTCAAATATCCCAAAATAACGATTGCGGATATCTAGTCCACCTTAAATCATATTAAGGTCTTTTTTTTTTTTTTTTTTGGTAGGCCTTATTTTCAGATCATTGACACATTGTGTAGGCACGCAGACAACCGTGCTGTCTACCTGCTCAGAAAGACATAGCTGCAACTTCCAACTGATGAACAGCTTACAAAGGAGCTGCCAAAGAGTGGATGCAAGCTGCACTGACAAACTTGACACTGGCGGTGCTATTAAACAATCCGGGTATCTCACCGTCATTCATGGATGGCGGCTGGGGCATAGCGGTATCGGCAGACAGGCATTTTGCCTAAATTTTTTTTCATCATTTTTTGGCAGTCAATATAATACATCTATATGTATTTTCAACCAACGAACTGTCCTGTCCAATAAAATAGAAATAAATTAAGAAAAGAGCGTTTGGCCATTGTTGCTGAATTCATTCCAATTAGTGGATTAAATTAAACAAAAAATCATTAAATTTGCGGCAGCTGCATGACAGCAACGGAAAAACTGAACGCGACATTAAGTGGCACACACACAAGCGAGCAAACGAACGCTAACTACAAATACCAGTGCAAAAACTGTGAAAAGCATTTCCACACACCTACGCGGCCACGTAACGGCACATACGTATGCACTTACGTGCAGCCTGTGCCTGCGAGCACAAAAGTAAAAGCAATTCGAGTGCTCCACATTTCACAAAGTGTCGATATTCGCACGTCGGTTCATTGATTCCGCTGCCAATTGACGATTAATTCTTTTCCACTGCCCTTGCCCCACACACGCGTCGCCCACACTACGTACATGTTTTTATAGCTCACACTTTTTACACGATCTCATCCATGTGTAGGTGTATGTGTGTGTTGTGGCAGTGTACGCACAATGCAGTTGCTCGCGCTTTAATCCGCTGAGGCCGGCTGCGCGCCAGTTGAAGTAACTGTCAGCGGCGGCGTCGGCCGTGCGGCGTGCGGCGTTCTTCTGTTGATTTGTCGGTTCGATGCGAGATGACATCATGACCCATATTGACCGAAACGCCGCACAAAAAGTGAACTGCCGCCAGTTACTGGCTAATAAATGCTGTCTAAATGCTCGCCGGCCTGGGCGTGTTGTGATTAACGCTATTCAGCGGAAAATATAGGCAGGCGGAAAGGGAAAGCAGTTTACTAAAGAGTTCATTTTAAATGAAAAGTGAGTTTAAAGCGGAAATTTTTGGCTCGAAAAAGACTTAATTTGCTGGGAGTGAGGTAGTTATACCGGGTTTCGTATAAGTCTTTCGTATTACTTTAAATGAAGTGGGTGTTACAGGCATTTTTTTTTTTTTTTTTTTTTTTTTTTTGAGAGGGTAGAAAAGGAAATCAAACGGGCGAAAACGTTAGGAAATAGTTTTTATACCCTGAACGGGGTATGTTAAATTTAACACGATATTTGTAATACGCAAAAGGAAACGTAGCAGACCCTATGAAATATAACGGGTGATCCAAGTAGGAGTATTTTTTTCAATAGCCTTTTTTGACAGATCGCACGTAAGTCATGTTACTTTGGTTAAGTATTGGCTATCAAATTATCCTAGAAAGACTTACGCCCGAACAAAAGAAAAAAATGTGTTTCGTGCGCTTCGCTCAACTTATGCTAATCAATAAAATCTGCCTCCCAGCACATGGTTTACCACGTCCAGCACCCAGTGAAGAAAATATAGCAGCCGTAGCTGAGAGTGTACGCGAAGTCTGAAGAGATCAATCAAGGGTCCATTTTTTTTTTTAATTTTTTTTATTTATTTATTTTTTTTTCTCAAAAATGATGCCATGACAACCGACTACTTTATGGCTTGAATTGAAGCTTGTGATCTCGGCGACATTTTGTTTCAGCAAAATCAAAGGAAAACTTCGATGGGCCGACCGGTTGGGCAGCAAAATCGTATGATATCTCATCGTTAGACTTTTTCTTGTGGGCATATATAAAATCTGAAGTCTGTGTGGATAATCCCGCTTCGATTCAAGCCTTGGAGCAAAACATTAAACGCGTTTTAACTAAAAGTTACCAGTCGAAATGCTCGTATGACTCATGGAGACCCATGGACCCATTACAGGCCCTGCGTCCAGGGATGCCTACGATTGCTATTTGGCTCGTCTTCTATTGGGAGTCCGCGTCCATGTCTCTTTTTTTAGTGCGTAGCACATGTTCCACGTACGTGGCAATTAGTTCCCAATTTTCGCTGCTAGATATCACTTTTCCTATAAGGTTTTCCACACTTAGTTCTCCGAGCTTGAATTCTACTTGAAAATGGTATGATCTGCATCGTCTTGTGGTTCGTCTCCATAGATACATGGTAACTGAGCTTTCTGCTCTTCCCATGTTGAATAGGTATTTTCGGAAATGCCCGTGACCGGACAGCATCTGTGTCATGTAGTAATTTAGCTCACCATGTTTTCTACGGTGCCACTTCTCTATTTCTTTGATCAGTTTGGCGGTGCATCTTCCTTTCCTCTCCTTTGTCCAACGATCTTGCCAGAGTTCGCCGCAGCCAACATTTCAAAGAGATAAAGTTCAAAAAATAAACGCCAAGAAATATTTTTTCAAATGATGATAAAAATGCCCCATTCAATTTAAATTTCTGTTTTTGTCTTTAAAAAAACTTGTCTTGATTGATTTGGTGTCAAAGAAGTCGAAATCGAAAATAAAATTTCAATTCTAAAAATTTTGTACTTTTGTACTGTGACCGCTTTGAATTCTGACATAAGCTAGGAAAACTAACTTGAACTCCTTCGCCTTAATGGCAACCCTTCGCTTAACCCTCAAAAGTCAGAAAGCTGTCGGCTGATACTCACACAAGAAATGTATATCGACTACTAGGGTCTAACAGACACCAAAGCAAGACGTAGCGTTAACAAAAATATTTATTGTTAAATTTCTAACTGCAATTTGCCTCTGTCCACAAACCGCAGGCACGCTGACGGGCTGACATTGCCACTGATACGATTTACGATCGGCAATCAAACCGCATTTCATGCTCCTCTCATCAGCTCTATCCGTCAATACTTGGCAGCAGGTAGCAAGTATTGTAAAACACACACAAACACACGTTCGTCTAGAGGTAAATGTTAATTATTTTAAAATAAAAATAAATGCATTGCTAAGCATTTGTAGTTTTTTTCATAAATAAATGATTATTTCGCTGTTTACCACTTCAGCGTTGCAAATCTAAACGGCAACCGTATTTATGTACTATGTGCATGTGTGAAAGTGGCTGCTGAAACGTTCTAATAGGTTTTGTAGTAGCGCTTGTTGTTGTTGTTGCGCTGCTGGTTAGCTCTGTGTCAGTCATTTAATAGTCTAAACATCTATCATTTATGAGCAACTATGTAAATGCGTAAGTGTGTGTGTGTGTGTGTTTCGGTATGCATTACACAAATACAACAACTCATTCACAGCTGTCAGAATGTGATACGCCATTTGTTGGTAGCTAATTTCTTCAAATTGCAAATTTTTATTTACACATTTATTGGCATAAATTAATGGCAATCATTAGATGTCGCTGCCGATGACGTGATCCATTAACTAAGCGTAATGCAATCTGTTTGTATGTACTTACATATGTACTATATATGTTGTTATGCGCATTTGTTTGTAACTTTATTGCTCGCTATTGGCATACTAATCATTTTCGACATAATGCATTTTTAATGCAAAGCGATTCGGTTATTGATACGCGGAACATATTTTCTTAGAATAATCTTGCATTGTAAGGTAAACAGTCAAATATTACTAATATACTATATATACTATATATATGTACTACAACAAAACTCTTTAAAATGCAAAATGCAATGCGCTGATTCGCAGAATTTGCTGTTTTCCCAGACTACGTGCTGCAACTTCTTAATTCTTATCAATTCTAATGAATAAAATATTAAACATTCAATGCTTACCAGAGAAAAGGTAGGGCCTACAAAATTCTTAGAGAATCATCGCACAATTATAAATCTTTTGCGTCAATAAATAAAAAAAAAATAACGAGCGAATATTTATTATAATTTTACGTTGACTATGAAGGCCAATGTAAAAAAATTTATGAAAAATAAAAAAACGTTTACTTCGGCTACATCTAAGCTCAATACTCTTCACAATTACAAATGATTTCTTACAAAAACTTGATTTTGATCGGTCCGTTTGTATGGTAGCTATACGCTATAGTGATACGGTCTAAATAATTTCTTCGGTCATGTTAAGGTTGTGCTGGACAATAACCCATGCCGAATTTAGTGAAATAAAAAAGTTTTCCATACAAGGACTGAATACTCCGCGTTCAGTTTAAATAACAGCCACATGCAATGTGGTCCGATCTTAACGATTTCTTCGGAAGTTGTAGCAGTGCTTTTAGAAATAATATATGCCAAATTTCGTGAAGTTGTCTCTTCAAATAAAAAAGTTTCCCATATAAGGACTTGATTCCAGTCGTTCAGTTTGTATGGTAGCTACATATATGCTATATTTGTCCGTTCTAAAAAATTTGTTCGGAAATTGTAAAGACGCTATGAAACATTAGTCACGCCAAATTTCGTTAAAACTCCTCGTCAAATAATATCTATTTTGATAAAGTTTAAATGTGGGCAAAAAATAGTAGGACTTTTTAATTTAAATTTCGCGTTAAAAAATTGTACAAATATTTTATTTTCAGCTGGGTATGTCTCACAGTGACATCTGTAATACATATCACATCAAAATAATCATTAGTGCTTAGTATACGCTTGTCTTTCTGAAGCGATTCTGGCGATTTTTACGCTGCGTGAAATTATACAAGATAGAAGTTCCGAGAAGAATGTTGGAACATAATTAATCAACTGATGATCAACAAGTCAATTAATATTCAGATATCTTACTGGTATTGCTGGAATATCGGAATGATCAGTGAAACCCATTTTGAAGGGTCATTTGGGCCTAAAAAACTGAAAGCACGATGGTTTCCAAAATCATCACAGTTTTTTAAAAAACAGCGGGGCGTTAACGTCTGTGTAACTATGCTTTCTGACTACCAGGATGTCAGGACGTATTATTACTGACGATGAAGCTTGGATCTAAGCTTACCAACCGGAAATAGAAGATCAATCGGCCGAATATAGTGGCAAAGGTGAGCCAAAGCCGAAAAAACCACGTCAAAGTTGGTTAAAATCAAGATTATATTGACAGTTTTCTTCGATTATCGAGTTGTGTCGCACTCCGAATTCCTTCCGACCGACCAACGGAACAATAAGCAATACTACTTGAGTGTTATGTTTCTTTTGTGTGAAGCTATTCGTAAAAAGAGGTCAGAATTTTGAGCCGATAACTCTAGGTCGGCATATTCTCTTCTTCGTGAGTTCAACCAATATCGTGCCGAAACTACCGTATTAGCCTGATTTAGCTTCGTGTGACTTCTAACTATTCAGCAAACATAAACGACCGATCCAGAGAAACTAAGTCAATTGAAGACATTAAACGTGAATCACTAAGCGCATTGAAGGCTTTTCCGGGAATTGACCTTAACAATTGTTTCGAGAATTGGAAAAAACGTTGCCACAATTGTATTGGTGCTAAGGAGGATTACTTTGAGGGGATCATATAGATTTTGATAGTATGCATACACACAAATATAGGCCCCACATTACATAATAAACGCAGGCAGTATATATTTTATTGAATAATAAATACAATGGCATTAAATAATGGGCACAAAAGTGAATTAAAAGTGCTTATCTGCTTTTCCATGTGACAATGCCTGTCAATTTTAATATCGAAAATTAATTAAGTTGCCCTTAAAAGTGCCTGAGTATGTCACACACGCGGCAACAGGCATGCGCAACCACAAACAATTTCACGCACGAAATTAATATGGTAAATGGAATGAAAACGTATGCAAATTATATGCGGAACTTTGACATGCGAGGCAGAAGAAGGACGAGCTGGAAGCGAGTATAAACAACGTTTAACGAAAGGATGCTTTTTCGGAGTATGGGTCATAGTGGAGTGATAACTATCAGACCAACTGTCAAAGCGAACACATGTGTGTGACACTTACATCTCAAAAATCCATAACCAAAACTGAGGCTTTCAACCGTCAAAATATTGAGCTTCGATCTAAATTTTCTCCCCTTACGTATATTGTTTGAGAGCACACATAATTCACCATTGCTTTATGCTCATAATTATCTCGTTTGTATTTATGCAAAATCGCATGCAATTTTCTAATTTTACTTAGTGTTCAGCGTTGTTGTTGTATTTTTTTCGTTGGCTTTTAATATTCGCATATATTCGCAGCAGCTTTAGCGGCTATTAGCCATTTCACGGACACATTAAGCGCTCATATGAGTGTGTGTGCGTGTGAACGTAGCCTTATTCGCACATATGTGTGTGTGTGTGTGTGCTTGTGCAGGCGGTAGGCACTTCTAAGGTCAATTTGATCGCTTTTACGTTATCAACTAATTCAATTTCTCTGCTCATGTGTGCAGATTATGCGAGTGCATAGCGATCTACCGTATGTAAAGCTGTGGCGAACTTTGAGTGTACACGAAAATTACCGGATAAATCAAGTTATGATTCTAATTTGTTTGATTATGTTGATAAATGTGCTCTTTATTGCAATGCGAGCATAGAAACACTTAACATTTGCGCACAGTTGGGTGCTGTTGTCCAAACGTTGTGCTTTGAGGCCTTTTGGGAAAAACTGGTCCGAAAGTTGACAAGTGGTTACTAGTTGAAAAGTTGATGCAAAATGAAAGCGGGAGTTTAAGAAACGTTATTTTGTTATATAAAAAAAAATATTTTTAAAAAGTTCTCCAACAAATGAGCACTGAAAAGTTAACCGATGTGTCACAAGTCTGCTTATACCGAATATACCATAAATATTCCAAGGGTCATAGTGAAGCAGAAAAAGAGTTCTTAGCTTATTTAAAGACGGAGATGGTGATAACTTGTAGAATTTGGTTTTTGTTTGTCGAGAGAGGACTTTGCTTCTCAATTGCCTACTCAGTTCTCAGTAGCAACTGTTCGTAAGAGTTATTCTGCGTTGGATTTTGAGGCTTATATTGTTGTTGGTGTTAATATTGGTCCCAAGATAGACGAAGTTGTCTACGACTTCGAAATAATGACTGTCAACGGTGACTTGTGAGACAAGACTTGTGCGACGACTGTTTGTTTGATGACAAGAGATATTTCTCTTGTGCTCGTTCACTACCAGACCCATTTGCTTCGCTTAGAGTTCAATCTTGTAGTTTTGGTTTCTGATGGTAATTTTTATGTATCTTTTTGAATTCAATCTAAGTAAATGTGTTGTTATTTCCAACTGCTGGTTTTTCCGGCTGGGTTGCAACGGCAATTATTTACTCGTGCAATTTGTTTATTGTCTTTGTTTTGACGAAAAAGCGCAACTAAGTCAATTGAATTCGAGCAATAAGCAAATTTATAACAAATTTGAAAGTGTTCGGATTCTGTGCAGTAAATATTGAATTCATTACATTATTTTCTTTGAAACTGTACTTGATGCTGCTTCCTAAAGAAAATGGCAGCAGACGTTCAAAGGCGGCTACTAAAATCAAAAACTTCGAACAATCCACAAAATGATTCTAGGAAAATATAAATGGAAGCCAATGTAACGGACTCTCTAAAGAAGTCAAAGAAACGTGATGGGCATACCGTTATTGAAAATATTTTTTTTTGTTTTTTTTTTTGTTTGAAACCCTTATCAGTGTGACGAGCTGAATCGATTTCGCCTTCTCCGTTTGTCTATACAGGCACTTGTCACTCAGTTTTTGAGATATCGATTTGAAGTTTTTCCATACGATCTTTTTTCTTCAAGAAGCTGCTGATTGGTCGGAATAACCGAACTCGGACCACTATGCCATATGGCTGTCATACAAACTGAAGGCTCGGAATCGAGTCCTTGTTTGGGAACCTTGTTTGTTTGTTAAGGTATCTTCACCAAATTCGACACAGATTATTTTCCAAGGCAGCGCTATAATCTCCGAATATATGGTTTAGATCGGACAAATATAGCGTATAGCTGCCATATAAACTGGCCAATGAAAATCATGAAAAAAAAATTTACAATCTTCTATGCAATAAAAAATGAACCTCTGGTCCGTATTATTGTTTGAATGAAATAAATTATGTAATATTCGAAGCATAGTTTGCACATTCTCATTGATCTATCCTGAGGTATTGAGGCAAAATACCCCCCACCATTGATACAAAAATGGAAATGAATGTGTGTGTGGAGAGTGCTCAAACATAAAATCCAAATATATCAAAAAAAAAATTACTTTCTTTGAAACTATATAAATTATCAGAATTCCTGTGAGTGGGCTGATCTCATTATTTTAGAACAATTCCATTTTATAACTACAATTTTGCCTATCCACTTGAACACTGCTTGCAGAGTGGCGCCAAAAACCATTAAGAAACGCTTTCCGAAACTCCAACTGCATTTATTAGGTATTCCAAACTTGCGTTCCGCATCCTTGTTTCACAACAAAACTCCCTAATTGCAAAATTCGCATGTTTAACACAATTGTCTGCTCAAAATTTATTTGTGGGCCGAAATGTGCCTTTCCAGCCACCAACAGTATGCCAATCTTTTGCTGCCAGTCAACATCAAGGCCGCGCTAATAACTGCTGATTCATCTTGTTCACTTTTCCATAACAAAAAGAAATCCATTTTATGGTCTGTTGAGTTTTTCAACGCCTCACCGCACAGGCGCGCAGCCAATCCAGCTTCTACTACAGCCACATAATTGATACGCGTGCCAACGTTTTAATGCGCCGCTGCTGTTTTCGCACCATCCAAAGTAACGCAGTGCTTGCATATTTTATAATTTACTCTACCGACTTCACCGCGTACTATACACGCGCACGCGAAACCCAAAATAAAATGCGTGCGAATCGCCCTTTTGATTTGCGCATTCCTCATTGATGGATCACTCGTGTGCGCTGCGGATGAAAGCATGGTGAGAATAACCATACAAAGCCCAAAAAAATGCAAAAAAAAAATGCGCGCCTCCGCTGTTTCACTTGGCAACACAGTGGTCGCGTTCAATGTCAGGCTAATATTTCCGCGCGGCCATCGTTGGAGGCAGACACGCAGGCGAAGTCAAAGCGAACTCACCGACATGCGGATGCACGCGTCAGCATCTGTGTGTGTTTGTGTGTGTGAATTGTATTCTTGTGCGCTTCATTCATTGAATATTAGCACAGCAACAATAACAACACGCTTTGCTTTGTTGCATAGTGCTTGCTACTGCTTTGTTGGCACAATGCGTCAATGTTACTCATACGCCCCTGCCATTGCTGCGGCACTGCGGGCGGTCAATTGAATTAGTGAATAAGCAGGCAGAACAAACAAAACAACTGACAGTTGGATAATGCAGCAGTGGATGTGATGGCGGACGCAAGCGTGTGTGTGTGTGTGTGTGTGAGTACAAGCAGCATAGTGGAGGCCAACGAAATTTCCATAATGCCCAATCACCATGTGAAATGGCTTTGATACCGTTGCACACGGACAGCTCATACGCACTTCAATGACCACATGTAACTGTATATATAGCAATGATTAATTAGCAATGCCACGTGCTGGTTTCTGACTTTCTAGCGGAAACATAAATATTGAAGCTAGCAGAGTATCTTATATGCTACTCTCTCTCTCAGCTAAACCGGCTTTGTTCTGCAAAACAAAAAAAAAAAAAAAAAAAAAAAAAAAAAAAAAAAAAAAAAAAAAAAAAAAAAAAAAAAAAAAAAAAAAAAAAAAAAAAAAAAAAAACTTTCGATTGCCGGAACAGTCGAATTTCTTTGAAAGTAGTACAATAACTTTTGTTATGTGTGCAAATAAGCTATTTCGTATCTAAAAAAATTCATAGAAATAGAAAGTATGCGCTAATTCGCTTCTTTTGGAAAAAGTCGCCAATACTTTCAAGTATGTACATTTCTTTAACTGTTATTTGTCTACGCCGCACCGACCAAGTTTTTATTGAAACATTGTGCATTTTAATGGAATCATGGCAACGGAAGCGTTGAAAATTTTGTAGAAAAATTTTGAAAAGTCTATGCTTATCAAAGCATTCAGTCAAGGTCTTGTAAGTATCGAAAACTTGCCTCGTGCGAGCCACCTCTGTAAATGACAATAACATTTAATAAGTTAAAAAGGCAGTTGCTGAAAATCGTCGAGCAGGCATCAGAAAGATGGCATATATTGGGTAGTCGCAGTCTTTTCGTATTTCTAATCAAACTTCAACACTTTTCTGATTTCTCGGCGAAAATCTGCGACGAGTAATTTTCACATGCTTCTCATGAAGCCAACTTTACTCCGTTAAGAGAGTTCTGCATTGACCGAAACAAATGTTAGACCGATGATGCAAATCAGGGCTATATTATGGATGCGTCGAAACTTCCTAGCCAAGCTCTGCAAGCTTTTGCCGAGACATCAAAACTGTGTGTGGACTTGCGTTGTCCAAAGACGAAGCCCTTTCTGTTCTTCACTTCTGGCTGTTGTTTTTCTTGCTTGCTTCAATCTCATCAGTTTTTGACAGTAAAATGTAGAATTAATCGCTCAACCAGGCTGAAACTGCTCATAGTGGATGATTCCTATCCAATCATACCAAACACTCAGCATAACCTTTCGAGGCGTCAATTCTGGCTTTGCGACCATTTGCTGAGCCTCACGACGCTGCATCAATATCCTTTTCGCACATTATTATCGTATTTCATCTTCTTTTTCCCTCGTGTTACTATTCGCTTCAGAAGTGGTTCGATTTCATTTCGTTTCAGCAAAGAATCGCAGGTGTTAATTCAGTCCGTTAAATTTTTCACAGACAATTCATGTGGTAGCCAAACACCGAGCTTCCTTTTGTAGCCAACTTTCCTTTAATGATTCAAAATCATTTGATGATGAGTGTTAAGTTCCTTAGCAATGTCATGGCATTGATGGCTTGGTGGCATTCTTCCCTTTTTATGCAAACATTTTTAAAAATATAGCGAACTTTTGAGCAGCTGTAACATTTTTTCAACTTCCCCGAATTTATTTCAATATTTTATTAAATTTTTAAATTCATTCCTTCAACTTCTTTGCAGAACAAGAAGATTTTCACTTGGTATGAGGGTGAATCGAGCGCCAATGAGCTCTTTAATGGACGCTTAAATCTAGTCACCAATCATCCGGAATATGGGAAAGCATCTGTTAATCTCACCGCCATACGGGAGTCCGACCAGGGCTGGTATCACTGTCAAATCGTCTTCCCCAATCGCACGCCGAGCGTGCGCAACAACGGCACACTATTCCACCTAGCCGTGCAAGGTGAGTATTAGAGAAAGCAAAAACAACTAAATACCAACAACAAAAATACAAAGCAAACAGAAGTCGCAAAAGAAATCCAATCATGAAATACAAATAAAGTCAAATCACTAAAAAAAAAATAATGTTTGCACGGAGTTAATGCAATGTGCTGAGGGTTGCAACTGCAGCGTTGACCACTGCAAGCGAGTATTAACGATATTGCAACAAAGACAGACATTGCATTACTTCGTACATTACAAACTAAATCTTAAGCATATGGCAGCAGCAATTCACCTTTTGACCTTACAATCTTTTGCTTTCGCACGCAAACAGGTGGTTCCCTTATTAAAATACCGCCAGTGAATCAAACGATTATGGAGGGTCAGACGGCATTCTTCCATTGTGTAATGAAATATCCCGATGCATCGACCATTGGCTGGTTCAAAGATGGCACGCCACTAGAGGACGTACAGGATCTAATGCGACGCTGTCACACCGGACCCGATGGCAGTCTCAGCATCGATCCGACGATGATGAGCGATTTGGGCGAGTACGAGTGCCGTGTCAACAATACAGAAGGCGAATTTCAATTTGCCAAAGCATTCCTCAACATACAATGTGAGTACGGCATGTGATATGTGAAACCATATGCCCGAGTTGTGGCATATAGCGAGGTAAGTATGTATGTACATTAGACAGCCGCCATGTGAGCAGAGGAGGCTCAAGTGCACGCTCGCATAAAATGGCAGTGGACAAAAGCTTCACTAAGTTGTTTGTGTCAGTCTGTACATGTCTGAATATTTGTGCATGTGAGTGTGTGTGATGGTGTATGTTGCACAGTTTACACTGTCATTGTCATTGCTTACGTTGCGTTGCTTTGCAGATAAGGCCAAAGTGATTTATGCACCGCCGGAGGTTTACCTGCCATTCGGACAGCCAGCGGTGCTCGATTGTCATTTTCGCGCCAATCCGCCATTGAAAAATCTGCGCTGGGAAAAGGATGGACTGCTCTTCGACTCGTACAACGTGCCGGTACGTAACCTTTGTTCACCCTTCATGGAAAATTATGTACATTAAAAAATATCTAAAAAAAAACACAGAAATGCGTTACCATTAAGACCGTAAAGCTAAACACATGTGTATATATATATATATTTTTTTTTTTTTTGATATCAGGAAAAAAAAATTTACAAATTATTTCAGGTACTCAATTTGAAAAAGAAATACAAACTACTTTTTCCGAAGAAAGTCATATTATTTTAGTGAGCTTTCTGCTCTTAAATAAAGAACACGGAACTTAGGGCCTTTGCAAATATACTCGTTGCATTTTTAATTTTATATGTCTCCTCCTTCTACTTTTGAGATGGATTTCGGTTTGCTCGTTCCTTAAGTTCCGCCAAACCCTGCTTCTTCTTATTCTCCTTCATTTCAATTATAGCCGAGTTTAGAACAGCGCGCCAATCGTTCTTCCTTTTCGCTGTTTGGCGCCAGAGATACCAAGTGCACCTAGGTCCTCCTACATCTTCTTTTTCCAACGAAGCGGAGGTCTTCCTCTTGCTCTTATTCCTCCGGCGGGTACTACGTCGAATACTTTCACAGCTGGAGTGTTTTCAGCAAATCGGACGACATAACCTAGTACACGAAGCCCTGTCTCTTAGTTCTCTGAACTATGTGATGGTCATCGTATCTCATACAGCTCATCGTTCCATCGAATATGATATTCGCCGTTGCCAACGCGCAAAAGACCATAAATCTTTCGCAGAACCTTTCTCTCTCAAATTCGTAACGTCGACTCGTCTGATGTTGTCATCGTTCATGCCCCAGCAGGACGGTAATAATGAGTGACTTATAGATGTTTTTTATTCGTTGAGAGAGGACTTTACTTCTCAATTGCCTACACAGTCTACATCGGTCTGTAGGAAAGAGTTATGCGTTGGATCTCGAGTCTGACATTGTTGTTGTTAATACTGGTTCCCAGATAGACGAAAATATCTTCGACTTCGAAATAATAACTGTCAACGGTGACGTGTGAGCCAAGTAATGAGTGCGACGATTACAGGAGATCTTTCGTCTTATTCCCGTCCAGTACCAGACTCATTTGCTTCTCTTCGTTAACCAGTCTGGAGAAAGCAGAAGTAACGGCGAGGATGTTGAGGCCAATGATATCACTATCTTCGGCGTACGCCAGCAAACCCTTCATTCCATTTTATGCTTGTCCCTAGGCGAAGGTAATGGACGTAAAAAATCCCGGTAGGTGGCGCCAAAGTCGAATTATACCATGTCCAATAAGGTCGCTCATAAGTTTCTGAAGTCTAATTGGAATCTTAAATACATTTTGTACCAAAATCTAGTTCCGACTATTGTTATTCATATTAAATTGTATTTTTTAAGATTGGTTTTAGTCTAAGCATTTCTTATTTATTTTGGTCCAAGGTGTAATCCAAACACAAATATAAAAGAGTTTTAAAGGAATTCTACATTTTTCATCCTCTTCTGTTTCTCATTCAACACAAATTCCAACCACTTCCGGGTTTATGAAATTTCATATTTCCAATTCATCAACAATGTTATTTATATTTATATTTTTCATTAATAATAATTATTTTTAATGCATTTTAATAAATTTTATTACATAACAACTTATATTCTCCATCTTCCCACACGCTTCTTGCAACTATTGCGCACCCAAAACTACGCAGGGCGTTTTCTATAAAAGCAACGGCAGTCTGTATTTTTCCAAAGTGGACGAAAGCACGGCGGGCAGCTATACGTGCACTCCCTACAACGATCTGGGCACGGGCGGACCATCGCCCATCATTAGTGTAATTGTATTGCGACCGCCAATATTCACCATAACACCGAAACCGATTTACATACAGAAGTTGGGCGAAACAGCCGAATTGCCATGCGAAGCCATTGACCGAGACGGAAACAATCGACCGACAATTGTCTGGAGCCGAGTAAGTACAGTCACAATTATGCGCAACTACGTCGTGGGTGCGTGTATTCGGCGTCATTCGCATGCCAACCAGCTGCTGGCCAGTAATTTCGGCTATTTGTATGAGCGTCCCTACAAATCCAGGTTGGACAAGGCAGCAGTTGTGCGGTGAATACAAATTGGAAGTTGACTAAAGTGCGTAACGGTACTGGTTAGCGGGCATAGTAGTTGCCACAATGTGACGCGCAATGTAGAAATTTAGTAAGTAGTCGGTTAGGGCCCGGAACGGCATTGGTTGATTGGCTGGTTAAAATTTGATTACAAGATGAATACAGATCTGCAGAATAGTCTTGTGGCAAAGTAGTGTTGAACGAAGTAAGAAAACGGCAAGCTGAGATGCAAGAGCTCTGCAGCGATGAAACTGGAAAGTGATAAACTTATTCGTTCAAAATATAGATAAATTATATAGAAATCTCCCTTAAGTGGAAACTAGCGGGACCAGCCTTTCTGTCCGGTTAATAGCGCTGTTCGCTTAAAAGATTGCTTAATAAACATCAAAAAATTTAGGGATCGGTCAATGTATATGTTAGTGGACATGCCCGCTTAAGAGGCGTCCGGTTAATGGAGCTTTTACTTTCATATTGATGGAGAGCCCAATAAAGCCCCATTCTAGGATAGTTGGACCCAAAAGTTTTATTATTATAATTTTTTTTTTTTTTTTTTAAATAAACATNTTCGGTAACAATCGCGGCTTTACACAATAGTGCAATATCAACGTGTAAAATCCATGAATTGTTCTTCCACAATTATGGCAGTTTTATTATTATAATTTTTTTTTTTTTTTTTTAAATAAACATATGATTCAAATTTATATAATAGACCTAACTAAGAAAATCCCCAACACTTTCACACTACAAAAACGAAAAGGATGCAAATGTTCTATCTAAGGAGGAGTGTTATTTTAGCAATATCTTACCTTAAAAAATTTAGGAAAATTTTAATACTGTAATAAGTAAGTAAGTGCGCAATTCATAGGTTAACAGTTATGATGAAAGCTTTAAGGATTTATGTTAGAGAATACAAAAGCTCGTCCTTGAAATCATAAACAACAACAGTTAAGGGGGATTTTTTAATATGAAATTATACAATGAAACCCATTTTTATCTTCTTCAAATGTCTTTCTTATAATCACGACAATTCTTGAAGTACATTAAAGTTGAAAGCTCATAAAAAGCTTCGAAAAATAAGTGAAAGTGATTTCAACTGCAAAATCCACAAAAACCTATCCACAGTAGCGATAGTTTATAAAAGCATTTTTAGAATTGTTAAAGTAAACTCATCATTAAATTAATTTTATTGCATACAAACACAACATTTCACTTAATTAGACTATTGTGAATATTTAAATGCCGCGCACGAGCGCCCGGCGCCGAGCTTTTCGTTGCCAATCACAAGTGGCGCCGAATTCATTACCTATTATAAGCCTATTTACGCGCCTCAGACGTACACATTTCGGTGGCATTATGTCAAATATGTACTCCGCACCAAATACCGTTACACACCGGTTCAGCGCGGTTGAAACTAGTTCGCGCGACATTTTGATGCCCGAAAATGTTTTTATTGCATGAAAATCGTACCATGGCAGCAAATTCTAATATTCTTTTCTATTCCACACGCATCTCTCTTCGCACACACCACCTCCACCGCAACGCTTTGCAGAAAGATGGCAGTCAATTGCCCGATGAGCGTCACAGCGTCAACGCTGGCAATTTAATCATTTCGAATTTGGTCGAAACGGATCGCGGTATGTACGAGTGTTCGGCCACTAATGAAGCTGCGACCATAACTGCCGAAACGGAATTGATGATCGAGAATATTGCACCGCGACCGCCCTACAATTTGACGGCGAACAGCACGGAAACGGCGATAACGGTACGCTGGCAACCAGGTGAGTTCAAGCGCTAACTGTAATGTGCCCGTTTTATCGTAGCCGCTAAGCTCCACTTCCACTGTGTTCAGTCAACTCTACACCTCGCTATTGTTAGTGCGCGCACTTTGTTGTTTTGGTCGGTTGAATGGGTTTGCAGTCATCGCCATGTTTCTGCTTGATTGACCAATGTGAGCATTGTTGTTGAGGGCTTTGCTTTGTTGGAGTTTTTGGATTTTTGGCGAATTGTTTGTTTACTCATGTTGAGGTTTTGGCGATTTAGTGCGTTAATGTTATATTCTTTTTTTTTTTTTTTAAATAAAAAGATTTCAAATTCAAAATAATAACAGAGATTTTTTATCGGTGCTCAATTGTCAACCTTTGGTCGTGGCTCCACAAGAGACTGTTGTCAAACTACTTAAAAGCGTTTGCCCGAAAAGTAATAGAACTGATTTTCCGCCGAGACTGTACTTCGGAGAGTGCGCGCTACTGGATTCGGTAGAGGGCGTTCCTGGTTATCTCCGAGCAAATGGAGCGTCAGTAAAAAGGAAAGGAAAGACGAAAGCAGGGCCGGGAAAAGGTCGCTGAGGAAGACCAGAAGAATGATCAAATTCAAAAAGCGAAAACGATGCTCATTGTCTTTTTTGATATCAAAGGCATCGCTCACTACGAATTTGGTCCTTCTGGACAAACCGGAAACGTCAAGTTTTACGTAGCCTCAAGAGACTCAAACGCAGAGTCAATCGGGTCCGACAAGACAACGCAGCCGATTGGAGTTGCACCCCGACAATGCCCCGACTCGCACCGCCTTTCGTGTGAACAGCTACCTAATCAAGGCCGACATGCCAAGGCTTCCGCAGCCGCTCTACAGCCCAGGTGTAGCCGCCGGACTTTTTTGTTTCCTTGCCTGAAAATACGGATGAAAGTTGATCCAAGCTAAGGTGCATACCGGCTCTCAGAATATTCTGAAGAATGCCTTTCCTGACGACTTCAATGGTTGAAAATCGCGCTGGCAGCGCTCCATCCTAATTTGTTAAAAGTTAAAGTTTTTTAAGAATTGTCTATTGCTTCAATAATTTTTTTTTTTTTTTTTTTTTTAATCGACTCAGTCCTATTACTTTCCGGATAAACCCTGTATTCCTCATATTAGTATAAGGATTAAGACTATAGTTTGTTGAAATATTGATCTGGTTAGAGAGCAGATACTCTCAGACCTCCTCGTATACTCTCTACTTAGCTATGATACTGTCGGCAATTCGCTCCGAACAATCTGAAAGATCGTGCATGCAATCCTGACGAAAGCATCACGAAGTTTTCTTTTTCGTAGCTCGACCTTTTTATATAAATTCTGCCGCTATTCCTCTTTCTACATCTCCGCAGTTATCCTTCCATTTACCCAGCACTAAACTAAATCAATTTCGGCTTCCAATACACAGGCTATCTGCGTCCCAATCTCGAGTACACCGTGTGGTATCGCCTGACCGAATCACCAGAATGGCGCACCATGCGCATACTGCAAAAGAACATTATGGAGGCGACAATACAGAACTTGCAACCGGGACACGAATACGAGATCATGGTACTGAGTCAGGACAAATATGGCGACGGCATGTTCAGCAAAACGCTACGATTTTCAACGCAACGTAAGTTCTGAGGCACATATTTAATAAAATATTATTTACAGTTTTGTACACGAACTCAACAGAATCGAGCACAGCAACGAACGAGGCCAACATGCTGCTGCAGTCCAATCCGCTTGCGAGCAGCATTAGCGCGCCCTATAACCTCACCGCCACGAATAACGTACAAGGTTGGTTGGTGCATTGGCAGGCGCCCAAACGCGGCGCCGAATCGGTGCGCCTCTACACGGTGCGCTGGTGGAAGGAGCCCGAACATTTTCTCATCGGCACCATCGAAACCTTCGACAACTTCTATCAACTGCGTCATCTCAAGGAGGACGCCATCTTCCAAATCCAGGTGCTAGCCACATCCATCAATGGCGAGCAAGTAGCCAGCGATGTGCTCACCATCGAGGTGCCATCACACCGCAAAACACGCGCTTTGCTCATCGGCAGCACAGTAGGCATTGCGTTCCTGCTGTGCGCCCTGGTCGCGTTTTTATACGTGAAACGCAGTTGCCTGCGACATTTGTTCGACAGCGGCGACAATGAGGGCGATGCCAAGGACAGCGAAAAGATGAACAACACCTGAGTATATGAGATCAGCTGGCAGTTCCCCATGCAAGCGGTCGGCGAGAGCCGTTGAAGCGAACGCGGTAGTTGTAGCAGCGATGACGAGCCAAAGCCACAGCCATAGAACCCTCTCCCTCCCATGAACCAAAGCAACAAGCCATCAAGCGAGCAACTAGGCTTTATTTATTTTGTTTTTTCTCTTTTAAATAATATCAAATCAACTAATTGTAATTAAAGGAAACCCTTAAACCATATAAATTGTAAAAATTACGAACTCGAATGTAAGACATTAACCCCAAAAAAAAAAATCAGCAATATTATATTCTAATTTCTAATGTAAATCTAAAACTAACTACGGTGAAAAAAATTAAAATAAATTATGGAATAAATAAAAGTGTTCGGTTGGTTTTCATAGGAGATGTGGAATTACATAAGTGCTCAGCGAAAAACTCCAAATGTTAACTCTCAGAAAAGAAATAAGGGTATTCTTTGACATTTTTAATAACACTCAAGACCAAATTTAATAGTAAAGAAGTGGATTCTTAAGCCTTCACCGGATCAACGAGCACCTGGTCCGACATAGCAAAATCGATTCAGCTTGCCAACCGATCTAGATATTTTGTAGGGTCTCAGACTCTTCTTTTTTGTGACAAACTTCATATATGAGGCTGAGGTGATAAAAAAAGACCAACTGATCTCCAAAAACAATCAAAGAAGTCGGCTAATGGTTAACTGACTACCCAACCAACTCTCTGATTTCGCTCAATAAAATTTGAGGTATAGTACATTATAAGAATCTCGACAACGGCTGTTTTCTGACTACCTGGTTAGCAGCCATCTGTCAGTTAGGTTCTGTTAAAAAAAATTATTTACAGAAAGAAGGAGTCTTCGTTAAGTGAACCAGAACTTATCTTGAAAAGGGCTGCTAAGCAGACTTGCAGAAAACAGCCACCAAAACAAATGTTTAAATTAGCCACAGCTAACACCTTTTAAAATTCAGAGCTTCTCCTGCGTACTGTACCCAAGGAGCGCTGCCATGCTAACAGCTTTAGCCAACAAAAGCTTTTAGGTTCGAGTATTGGCTAAATGAAAACAAAAACCACCAAAGAGAAATGTTAGTAGCAGTAGATCGAAAAATGGATTGCTTCACAAATATATACATACATAATAAGCAATTAATTACGAAAACTATGCAATAATATAGTATATCACCTTTCATTACCCCTGCATTAAATATAAGCCAGCTTTTAAAGTTGTAACTATAACTTGGTGTGCCTTATTCAACCGAATGCAACCTCAAAATAGTGAGATTGAACTTTGACGGCAATTTCAGCTTTCAGTCACACGTGCCATTAGTCGCCACACACCGAGCTTGCTCGGATGCCGAAAAAAGAAGCAGAGCACCCACACAACCGGTGCATTGCTCTAAGATTCATGTGAATGAACTCATCTGTGAATGAATTTAAGTTCTGATAATAGGCGTATTGTTTCGAAATGTGGGTATTATTGCACTACAAATACGAAGGCTTTGTGCAAACTTGCACGTGCTGCATATATTAACGGCTATCATGTTAATAATACAACACTGTGAGAACGGCAAGTGTGGCGCATTAGTAACGCTGTGCGACCTCTGCCCGGTGGGGGAATTTAATAGCAGTATAATAATGTGGCATGAAACAGGTGATAAAGGCTTAAAGTCTCACATGGTTCTGTGGCACTTAAAATGGAAAACTTTAAAGAATTTATGTAGTATTTCAATCGATATTCCATGTTGAGTGTTTAAGCAGGTTCAAAAACAAAAATCGATTTTTTTACGTTGAAACTGATTTTTTTCAAAGCCTCCCTTAAAAATAATTAATAATAAAAATAAGTTCAATTGGTGGCGCTGATATTAAAAATGGCCACGAGAGTGCGCTAAGGTATGAAAGCTACATTTATATATATTTTTCCAAGCAATGTGTCGTTGGTAGATAATCTAGGCATTTCCGAAGTGTCATAAAAAAATTTTTACATTTTTACTATCCATTTTTAAAAGTTTATTCAGAAAAGATTCCGTAGAGTCGTTATTGAAGGCAACAAAAATGTCCAGGAATGATTCAAGTGCATATTCCTTATATTCAAGTGCCATTTCCAATAATATGAAGTTAAGTCGCTAGTGATGTGCCTTTCGTATATGCGTGCTGTGGCTCGGACAAGCTTCTAGGAGACTCTGCGGCCATATTGTGCACGTTCAATATGTTCTCTGGCGTTTTCAGTAGGAATAAAATTAGACAAGTCTATGTAGTAGAAAAATCTGAAAAAAATTCAGGTAAATTGATCCAGTAAGAAATGAAAAATTTTAGATATTTTTTTGAAAAAGTTTGTCTCAAGAACAACGAGTTTAAAATTTTAGTTTCCGTCGAACCAAAGGGAAATTATTCAAAACTATACTGTAGTTAGATCAATTACAAATTCAGTTATTTACAACTGTCCACATCAAATCGCCAAATACCTCATAATTCAAACGTAAATATTTGCTCAAATAAAAAATAATTATTATAATTATATATATATATAAATATAAATAAATATAGTCAAATATATATCTAAACAAAGTGTAAAACTATTAGCTTGATTCAGCTACTTGTGAACAAATGACTCAGAAAGTATTAGTAATTTTCTTTAATAAGAAGTTTTCGTTATTAAAACACACACATTCACACAGGCAAGCACACTTTAATACAAAAACAACAGGAAAACAGTGTTAAGCGTTGACTGCAAATGTCTGTATGTATTAGTTAGCACCTACCGGTCAGAACAGCGACTGACATTCTTCTCCAATTACACGCGGATCTTCAATTGAGCACAAATTTCCATTGGATTCGTATCGCATTTCCATTGCCAGCATTTTCAGTGTTGCAATTTTCCAATGCACTCAGAAGTCCGCGAACAAAGCACATAAGTCACGTTCGCGCTGGACTTTGAGACCGCTCGTGTTCGAGTGCAAGTGCACCTAAGATGCACCTGAATGTACTCAACATACGACACACTTCCATGAACGTTACAAAGTCTGCCTTACGCACACACGCACATAAGTATTATGAGCATATGTGAACATGTGTATGTGTAGTTGAATGCCATACAAGTAAAGTGTGTGCAACATGCTGCAATAAACGGTTCTTTGCAATTGCTTTTGATTTTCTTAACCTCTTTCGGTTTACTTTGCTCACATACATACACACACACGTGTCTAAGGCAGTTGCAGTTCATTTTACTTAACCCTTGGCGCTTAGGCACATACACAGCGGCGCAGCGGCACAGAGAGACAACAGTCGAACCCACATGTATAATTAGTCAGCGGGAAATTCGTTTTGGCAGCATTCGCGTCTATATGTTTGCATGTAGACAAACACATACATATACACAGTTGTAAATGGTTAACATGCAATTTGCTAATTTCATTCCCCTGTGAGCGGCACCCGAAATTTGTGTGTGACACAACAAGCTGAAAGGTGTCATATGTGGCAGCAAGTACACTGGAAATATTTCAGAAAATGTTTGGTAAAACAAAACCCGACTACAATAGAAGAGTGAGTCTACTTCAGCGTGAATGTAAACGCTCCAGTGCCAGCTTCGCTTTTACTCGAGTATTTCCTAGAATCTTCTGAATTTGAAGGCTGAAAAAGTGTTCGAAGAGTAAACACTAAATGGAACTGCGTCGAAAAACAATGAGAATTATGTGAAAAACGATTAAAAAATATCTATATTTAAAGAATAAGAACCACATTACATACAGCCCCCTCCTGGCACTAAGAGATTAACGTTATTATGATGTGGTCGTTCTTCGTACTCGCTTCTATTTGCTCACAATATTATTTACAGTGCAATAAACGTCGAAAGAGCGCAATTGCCAATATTTCACATTCAATGAAATATCGTGTAATTCAAAACTTTAATTAACACCTAAATTACTTTGCACTCGGTATCGTTTTAATCCGCTTACACGGCTCGTTTGATAGAAACACAGGCATATGTTACCTAAATTTATAAATATACTACCGCGTATTCGGGTGCACCGAGCCATACAGTTTTATTGACAACTGTAGATTTTTATTATAACCGGCACTACCTCACTCATCAAACACATTCTACTTCCTTATGGTCACAAGTGTGTGAAAGAGAGGTAGAGAACCCGTTTTTATAACTGATTTCTGATAAATTTAGATAGCTTTGCAATTCAATTTTGATGAAAAGATGACGCATTTGAACTCATAACCCCCATAGCGGTAGTACCACATTCGGCTGAGTCAACCCTGTAAATTCTTTACATTATGCTATTCCCTTCTTTACGCCTTTTAAACAGATTTTTTTTTTATCATATAAAATATTTTATGATATTATATATTCTTCATTTTGATCCAATATCTTTTGCCAACTTTCACTCCAAGCTCATAAATATCTGACCTTCTGATTGAGGATCACTTCGCTGAGGTTTGACAAATAATTCAGAGTCGTTAATGCGACGAAGAAGATTTCGTTCTGTAAGAACATAACAAATCCCAGGATACAGTTGCGTTCGAAAAATTTAATATTTTAGCAATCTCTCGAGCTGTTATTCAACGATTTGCATCGACCATTGACTTTATTTTATCAACATTGGCTTGAAGAGTCCTTACAGTGTCRCAGGTAAGCTGCGCATTAAAAATTCTGTTAGTACAAGCATTAACCTTACCCGCCTATTAATTAACAATATGGCAAAGATGCCATTCAATACGGAAGCAATATTCTCTTTTCACATTATTCAGTGCTGAAGTCTATTTCTGATTAATTTCTAAATAAAGAAAATAACCGCATTTGGGCGAAGAGCAACCTGAAGAAATTCAAGCGGTGAAATTTCATCCAGAAAATACAACGGCTTAGTGTGGTTGAAGGGCCACTGGAATCATCGTTATCGTACCAGGATTTTTATCCGGCCGAGAACTGTCGACTCGACAAAAATTTCGCCGCTACAACAACCTTAAGCCAAGTCAAGTATTTGATGCCTGACAAAGATAGTTTCACACTGTTAAACTTTTTCCTATGGGGATATTTCAAGTCTAAATACTATGCGGAAAATTCCGTTTCGATTCAAGTACTGCGGCAATTACATCACGCGTATCATTCGTCAGTTACCAGTGCTAATTCAAGAGTTCAAATTATGAAGATTTGGTTTGGAGTTCGACGTATGTAAGTTTCTGATCGACATATTCGACAAAAGGTTAGGAAAACGAAAATCATTATAAGTACATATGTAATATATGCGAGTTGGGGCTAGTATCGAACCGATTTTATCTTATTTTATTAAAAAAAATGTTCTCTTAGGCTCATTAAGATAACTCTATGGAGTAAAGTTATCCGAAAGTTTCATGTTAGGTATATGGAAGCTACATTAAGTTTTCGAACAAGGTTTTATGCCCAAAGACACACTGTTATCAATAAAACCCGCTCTCTTATCTTCATAGAAAAAACTCACTTATTGGCTGATAGATGCGGTATAAAGCCAACTGAGAGTTCGAAAGTCTTTATATTAAATATATGGAAACTAAGGAAAGTATTGACGCGATTCAACCCATTTTCGATACACAGAGTTAGTATTGTCATTAGAGGATTATGACTGAATTTCTCACACATTGACCTAGATTTTCGGTCAAAAGTCAACTTAGATACTGGGGTTCCAATATTCTGTTCCCATGGGCTTGAACAGTTTTTGTTGGATTTGAACGATCTTTTGTCATAAGGTGGCATACTCTAAAGTGATTATTCGTGCAAAGTTGTATCCCTTTATTTTAATTTCTTTTTGGTTTGTAGGAAGGTGACAAAATCCAATTACATTTAAAATTGTGTTGTTCGCTTCACAAATTCTCATTTTCGCACGCGAATGTTTGTATTTTCGCAGCTAATCTTCGCCTTCTCCGCCAATTAAAAAGTATTATAACGGTGAAGTAAGTGCACACTTATTCAGACATAAATTTGTACTTGCATGTATATTTTTGATTGTCGCCGCTGGGTTTTTGTTGCCTTCGGCAGCGCTTCGCATGTGTGACTATTTGATAAGCGAGTTGACAAGTGTTCGTTTAATGCCGTTTAATCGCGATAATCGTTGTTACTTAGCTTAAAACAATAGTGCATGATTTTATGAATGTTTGCAACGTCATTTCGACGCTTTTGTTGTTATTATAAAAGTGTTTCATTGTTCGTATGTACTCGTGTGTCGTGTTGCAGTAACAAAGCATTTGTTAGTTGATTGTTAATAAAACACTTAACCACACTAACTGATAACGACGTTAGGCACTATTGTAAATTACCATTGGGTAAATAATTGGCGAATATTGATTTCAAATTGATTACTTCATATAAATACGTGTATTTATGTCAATTAATGTGTATAATATCTGATAACGACAATTAATATGGATTTATTGAGTCTTTGATAAATTAGAGACTATTTTTGTGTATATAAAATTATTAAAATGCAATGAAATTATTATACATGAAAATATGTTTTTTTTTAATCTCTATAATGTATAAAATTTTCTATACTTGAAAGATTTAGGGAACTTTTTAGTTATTTTAGAGGTTAGATTTTCATTGGAAGTCAAATCTTTCGCTGGCGCTCTTTTTACGTGCGTCAATTCGGCTTTCGAGCGTTCTTATGGTTACCACTACATTTTATGTAATGTTTTTTCTTCTTCTTGATTTTTCCGTCATAAAAGCATTGAGCTGCTTGAGATATCCTAAATCATTCCTCTAAACACTGATAGTCTACCCGAAACTCAGGTGTTTTATAACTGAAATTATCTTTATAGACTCAAGCCTCATGCACCATTGGCTAATTYTAAGAATACAGAATGATCAAAGCAGGTGCGTGAGTTATAAATCTTATCTTGGTTTAGCCAAAAACCTAAACGCTTGAATAGGACTTCGATTATGATAGAATGCTCGTATTTCTGCGAATAATACAGATGGAATGCCACTGTATCCAAGTGAGTAACAATGGCACGCCAGTAAGAACATTATCTGCATTTAGAAGGAAACACGTTATCGACACAGTCATACATACAAACATACATATAGTATATATAAGTTGGACATGTAGCTATTGCTTTGCCTTCTAAATTGGCTATGGAAATTTGTCGATTATAGAATTCTTATAATTTTCGTATAAATACTTATATGTATAATTGTGAGTTACTTGCTTAGGCCAACGGATATTTACATATATTCAAATAAATAAATCGCATCAATTTTAGTGCAAATTTATTTTACTGTAAACACAAAAACAACGAACGATGACGCAAAACCCCTGAGGACTTCGAGTGCACGCGCACTCAGCCGCTGCAGTGCAGTGACTTATAACGATTGAATCCACAATGCGAATAGTCAAACAGATCGTCATGCAAATCTAGAAATAATGACTACTCTCTGGCTGCTGCGTTTTGCTAATGTAATGCATTCGGTCGCATGAATACGGAAATAACTCTTGAATTCTGAAGAAAGTAACGAGGTTTTCAATAAACGTGCTACAAAAACATTAATCGGCCGATAGTGCTGCAATTTCACGTTCGATATTCGAACGAAGTTCATCAATCGTCGCTGATTTGTTAGCATCGACCACAGACTTGACATAGCTCCACAGGAAATAGTCAAATGGCACGTCCGAGGCGGCCAATTGGCTGAGCCATGACGTGAGATAAGACGTTTACCAAACCTGGCTTTCAATAAATCCATTGCGACTTCGCTGTGTGACTTGTGGCGCCATCGTGTTGAAACCACATGTTGTCCAAGACCATAGCATTCAACTCGGGCCAAAAATATTCAGTTGTCCTTGAGCGTTGGCGGTTCCCACTCACAGCAACGTGCCGGTCTTGATCATGTAATACGTGTGGATAGAAAGTAACGAGGTTTTCAATAAAAGTGCTACAAAAACAAGCTGCCTGACCAATAACTCATTTTTGCTAATTGACGAAGTCATTCAGCCAGAAATGAGCCTCATCAGTGTAGATGATTTTTCGATGAAAATCCGGATCATTTTCAAGTTGTTTCTCAGCCCAATTCACGAACATATGACGATTCTAGTGGTCAACCGGCTTCAGTTCTCAGTCAATTTAGTCTTGCAAGGATGTAAGTCAAGATATTTTCGCAACATTTGCCAATAACGACGTCACGGAGATGCCCAACGCTGGAGAACGACATGTGAGAGGTTTGGATCTCCCTCAATTGATGTCCTAACAGCAGCAATATTCTGGACACTAAGTGCACTTCTTTGTCACACGGGTACGGGAACATTTTGTATTAAAATTTTCCGCCCATAAAATTAATATAGCGCTTTTAAAGTTGAGTTCAAAGACGCCGACAGGCGAGAATGGCATTTAGTCAGTATTCTAATTCAAAAGATTTATCCCGCATTTTAGGGTCTTCTCTTTTAGTTCATCTTCGAACTCGTGACTCCTGCAAATCTCAAAATAACAGCAGTTATGGCATCGCTTGCAAAATTATAGATTGCTTGGTAAATAGAAAAAATGGTCAGTTCACTAGTGCCTGAACCTATTAGTTCTACTATTACCACTAATAGTTGTAAAATAGTTTAAAACCAATTAATTTTATGTGAGGTTACATTACTAATGTGTACTTTGTCAGATGCATGTCAATATAATAGGCTTTACTAGCTATCGCTAAATGCAAATCGTAGCATTTCCAATGCAACAATGAATATTTTATTAGCAACTTTGCACGTTTTATATGCACGGTAACAGTTCAAAGTACAAATTGTTAAGTTTTCAGTGAAATACATGTTACCTTTCGTTACATTTATATATATATAAAATATGTAAAAACAAAAATCTGGGAGCATTACATAACTACATAACTAGTAAATCATAAATTTCATGTTTTGGGCCGGTCATTTGAGCACCAAGTCATCGAAAATTGAACTCAACGGATGGGCCATTTGAGACGTAGCCGCGACTAACATTTGGAAGATATAAACTTCAAAAAATTTACTAGTTATGTAAATCACTTTATTTCCATCAAAAATCATTTCTACTCTAAGTCTAAGCCCTGATTAAGTAAAATTATATTTTCTCACACATGAATGAGCCTTATTATAGGCATGCAACCCCATATGTACTTACATGCGGACTTAGTTCATACGAACTCAGCACAATATGATATCATTATTATTGATTTATATATTTACATAAATATGCCTGCATGTAATCACCACTAATTTTAAAACACTCGCACTACAGTTTGTCGAGTAGTTGGTTTCGGTGCTTATGCACCTAAATATCGCACACGCTCGCATGTCTGTCGATATGTTCATATAATTTATTTATATTTGTTAGTTAAACTTTGCTCCCAATTAAATACTTTGTTTTACTTTAATGCTTGTAGTAAATCACTTTTTTCTAATGATTGGATAAAAGGTTTTGTAAATACGTTTTGAAAAACGATAATTGTTTAACACATTTTAGAGTAATAAGGCTATAATGAAGTAATTTATGTAGAACACTCGGCTTCGTGATAGGCGAGGTAACCGCCTGAGTACAGATTGAATTTCAAAACTACTTAATAAAATCAAAGATATTGGTGCCTTGGCATTTTACTTTGGATACTGTGAAAAACCTGCCATTGTATTGGCCCTCTTCTCACCGCAAAACCGCAGCGCAGTGTAATTCGGTAACAATCCAATGTGGTAGACATCATGAAACGACTTACGACTTTATACAAAAATTCACGCGCTGTAAAAATTCGTTTCGCGCGCTTCACTAAACTTATGGTCATCATAATTGGCCTATTGCGCATACTATTCGCAATATCATTATCGAACTTGAGACCCATCATTCATTACTCAATAATATTCCACTGAATAGGCCACGTAATGTTTTTTCCTGTGAAGAAAATATAGCAGTCGGAGAGTGTCCACGAAGACCGTGGAGAGTCGATTTACGTCGAAATCTCAATTTGAGAGCGTACAAAACACATCTTGTGCTAGAACTGTAACCGATCGACCTTCCCTAGCGATAACGCTTCGCTCTATAGGGTCTTGAAAAGTTCCAAGAAGATCCGGCGATCATAAGCTAAATTTTGTTCAGCGATAAGGCCCATTTCTGGCTTACAGAGTATGTACATAAGCAATATTCTCGTATTTGGGATGAAAAGGAACCTAAAGAGATTCAGGAGCTACCATTTCATCCACAAAAAACTATGGTTTGGTGCGGTTTGTGAGCCGGTGGAGTTATCGGTGCACATTTCTTCCAAAACAATCCCGTTAATCGTCAATGACATAAACCAATGGAGTTGTTGAGAGAACATTTCGGTAAGGAGATAATTTCATGTTTTGGGCTGGTCATTTGAGCACCAAGTCATCGAAAATTGAACTCAACGGATGGGCCATTTGAGACGTAGCCGCGACTAACATTTGGAAGATATAATCTTCAAAAGATTAATTCCAGAAAATGTTCCTTCGATTTGTAATAAACATTTTCCATTAAATTTGAAGCTTTTGACTATTTTCTTTAAAAACGCGATCACAGTTTAGTAAAACTGTCAGACTTTCAATGCAAATATGTGAAAGTACTTTCCAACCTAGTACAATCACGACGTCACGAACAAATGTTAAATAGATTGAAAATATTACACCTTGGAAAGAAGCTGCCGCAATTTAAAACTGATTTAAATAGAGATAGCGATCCTTGCTTACAACTGTTGACAGGAGTGACATCATACCCGAAAGAGTGACTATTGCTTAGCTTGATACTATTTTATGTCTCTCTATTTCTCTCTATTTTTTCGAGTATCGAAATGAGTATGGTCATCTGTGTCATCTATCATTTTTGACATATTCTCAAATGCTATCATTCCTGAGAATAGTATTCTACCATTATACGTATAGCCTGAATGTTGTAGCGTATATCTACTGGGCCGTGAACGAAATCTGCCAAACAGACGTAAAAATATTTTTAAGATCGCAATTAACCTTTAAAAGAACTATACTTTGAACTAAGTTATCTTCGAGCTAAAGCCGCCCTTAGCCGTAGATAAGAAGCAGCACATCCATATTTTAGAATGATTTCACAGCTAGTTTATGACTAAATAAATAAAACAAAGATACAAATCTTAGTTAAAATGAGGAAACGATGCAAAAATTGCAAAACACTTAGAAAACACAGTTTACTTTGCTCTCTCTTCCTATGAAAAGTCTCCACAGCGCTAAGATAAGGCGGCCAGTGTGCGCTCTCGATTTCTGCAGCGGCAAACGCTAGTCAGCCGCTGAGTGCCTTTCTTAAAGCACGAGCAGCGTGTAATTTAATAATCTACTTGCTGATTGCTGATTCTAGTTTTGCGAAAGCAGACACAGATGATCTGCAGGCAATGAATCGAATCAGTTGCTTTGTTTTTCAAGTTGCTCAATAGTGATTTTCTGAATGTAAAAAAATAAACAAATCGCAAGACGCGTGTGTACACACAAAGTTTTACGTAAAAGCGGGAAATATTAAAAGAAAATATTTTCCACATTCTGGTATGTATGCATGCTGACTCATAATTTAGCATAGCCATAAACAATTGTGTCGTGTAGTCAGAAGATAGCAGGCATTTATTGAGAAATCTCTAGTGGCAGGTATTTAATTGCACAATTGTGTTTACTCACAAAATAAATCGCCCTAATTAATAGCGAGCAGAATAGTGTTGATCAAAAGCTATGTATGTGTTAATCGCTGGTGGAGTAGAGTACATTGGCACTTTAAATTTATTTGAAGACACCGATGTCATAAGAAGACTTTAGCTGAGAGAAAGTTATGCCATAAACAAGTGAAAAGAATTTAATTTTATAATTATTGGCGTAAGCTTTCGCAATAAAGAAATACACACAGGGAGGTATAGATAAAGGGCGCGCCATCTTTTATTTTGTACCATTGACAAGCGACTGTTTGGGTTTCTTGTGGTTTGGAAACGTCAGTTTATTCAGCAACTTCACTTCATGCTTTACATTGGGATAAAAATACCGCCTACATACTTCGAAAGTGCTACTTCCGCTTCCTTTGCATCTAGAAGTCCATTACATTCTACAACGAAATTGATTCCATGTGAGTAAATTGTTGTGAGGAGTGCACTCTAGATCTAACAGCAACTAAATCATTATTTAAATTGAATAAACTGACGGCAAAATGTGCGCAGACATGCGTGTAAGCTCGCAAGTGTCTCACAAGTGTCTCGCAAGAATTGAGCATGTGTTTCTGACAGCGAGTAAATAACACACAGCTGCGTCCGTTGATTAGATATTGTTCGGTGCAGGTGCACTTAAAAGTCCAGGCGCCTGCACAGCTCAGCTACTGGAGCACGGACTGACCAACCGACATCAGTCCGCACGAAGCACGACTGCTCTCGGTGCTCTGGTTCATTGCTCCATTAAAGCGAAAAACTGCGCTCTGTAGGAGCTTGGTATGAATTACTTTTTTTTTTTTTTTTTTTGGTGGAAATACACAGCTTCTTTGTTTTAGCTATTATTTCAATACAGACTTCGGCATTCAAGCGCATAAATGATAACGTAAGCATTTTGAGTGAGTTTTTAACAATCAAATAATGATGCGTGTAAATATGTCTAAACTGGACATATCGCATTGCTTGCTCGATAGTGTTAGTCCGACTTCCAGTTAGAACTTTACACTTTCCTACCCTATTCGAGTTTTAAGATAGTTTTAATGGGGGTCATTAAACAATTGCGAAGTCCAGAAATTAGAGAAAAAATTATTAACTCTTCATGAATCATTTTTCATTTTGACATATACGTATAGGGTGCACCATAATTTATTAAAAAAAAACACAAAACCAAACTCAGCTTTTAGTATTTGAGATACTTTATTTTATTGAATTAGCCCGTCGTCTTTTTGGCATTAGATATGCAGAAATCTTTGGTTCTTCTGAATTGTTTGTTGAACAAAGTGACACTCTGGGGAAATTTTGAAGTGTTAGACATATTTTTCGTAGATATTTTTATCGATGGATCGAATCATATCATAGGGGTTGTTTCATTTCATTGGAAATAACTAAATGTCAATGATGGCGTAATCTCTTAATATCCCATTTTCCATGCAATGGAGCTTCATAAATCTCGTTTAAACGTTACGTTGCCCAAATGTGAAGTTTCTGCTTTTCAACTCACTCAAAAACTACTTTCAAAGAGGTCGTATTTATATCCCAAAATCGTTCACGGTCTCATATTTGTGAGACTACTTCGATCTCTTGAAACAGTATGGGTGCTTGACCATACCGGAATCATCGGAAACTGTAAAGCCGACGAGCTCGTTAAAAAACCCAATCCAAATTACCTAAATCCCATTAAGAGCATTCCCCTGTCATCGCGCACTTAAGGGCTGGATCTAAGAGCCTCGCGCGAGCTCAGTAAGAGTTGGTCAGCAACCAGCACTTTTTGATTTGGGTATCAGTTCGTGTAGCACAACAATGGTTCGCTCACTTCCGTTCTGGAAATTTAAAAATTCCGATTTGTTTATAAATACGAGTTTGATTAAAAATACGAAACGACTTTTTCGACTTTTTTAGACTTGGGACGCAAAAGCAGATTACTCTATAGTAACTCAATTTAGGGAATCCAATTCTGAGTCGAAAAGGTGTGTCAAAACATTAACCAAATTAGTGTAGCAAACAAAGCTATTTCCGGACTTCAAGAGGCGAAAGAACTACCACCTAACTCTTGTTATTCTCCATGAAGATATCTTAGTTAATGACAAAACATCGAAGCGATAAGAAAATTTGAATTTCTAATAAAATTTACAGTTAAACAACGGTAACTGAAAACTTTCAAACCATTTGCCCAATTATCATCATTCAATAATGCTTGGAAAGCGGGCATACAACCACCCAAAAACACGCACACGCAAACACAAGCGCAAATGAAATGGTATCAATGCTGGCGCAGGAAATCAATTGAAATGTATACAGAAAATCATTTGAATACAAAGCGAAATGTTTAGCAACATTTGCATCGGCACACAACGCACTCTCACACATACACATATACGCACGGCTATAGATCTGCAGCAGCTGCTGCTATTCTCCGCGCTTCTCAAGCAGTACCGACCGTTTTATATGATTTCGCGTTGGCACTCGAGTCAGTTCCTCTTTGTTGGCGCTACGAAGCAGCAGCAACAGCGGATTTGCGCGTCGGCGACATATAAAATACAGCTTATTAATGTAAAAAAAAGTGTGTACCTAGGCATACGCGAGTAAAATAGGCGGATTTGGGTTAACACAACGACCATTGATAGCGCGCATCTCGCCAAATTGCTACTTCGGTAGCGCGCTCACAATCACTAATAATCGTTAACGACGACACTCCGCTCAGCGCGCGCTCACACCTACACTATAGCACTTGCGCGTACGCGCCGCTTAGTGCGCTCACCGCTCAGGCCACCCAGCGCCAGTCGCACGACCGCAAAGCCAAAGAGACCAACCACAAGATACACATCAGCCACACAATTTACATCCGCCTTTGTAAGCTGGGAGGCAATAAACCAGCAAGCGAACACAGACAGACGAAGGCGTCGGCAGCACAACGCATCAGCTGAGCCGTACACAGTCTAGCTGTGGACTAGGTGGCTACCTACCACACCACAAAGAGGCGCTGAGTCTTCAGTCTGCCAAAGCGTTCGTCTCAAGTTGGTGCTGCATGCGAAAAAGCACAAAGCGGAGAATAAACATTTCCTAAAATACAAATAATTAAATAGTAATGCAAATAAATAAATAATTTTGTGTGCTGCTTTGTTGTCATTAAATTAATTTCTGCTTGGCGTTCGGTGCTCGCGAGCAGAGACGCGCAAAACGTGTGGCGCGTTGGAAGAAACAAGAAGAAACGTACGCGTGTTGAAGAGAATTAATGTGTTCGAAATTATAACAAAAACAATGCCGCGCGTGTGTATGTGTTGCGCCATAAATTAAACAAAATACGAAAGACGCCAGAAAAGCTGGCGCTCCAACTGAAAATAAGCATATCAATAAATGAGCCAAGGGCGGCGCAGTGTTGAGTTTACAAGCAGTGTGTGCATTTTACATATCGAGATTAGGGCCAAGCGCAGCAAATTCTTCTAAAAGTGTGTTTATTGGAAGTAAATATAATTCGAGCGTTTTGTGTCGAAGCAATCAAGCACTATAGTGGCGATCAGCAGAGCTGTCCAAAGAAGTGCTGTAAGCTAGTTCCAGCGCGGCGCGGCGGTCACATCAGAGTAAAGTACGTAGTCTTAATGAAGCAACAACAAAGTTTCCATAAATAAATTAAGCAAATGTAACTGTATGCTCAGCAAGGCAAGCGAACACGAGCACGTCCAGATACACAAACGAGCGTGAGCGCAGCAAGACAGCTAAACAATTTTTAGAGTCTGACCAGCTGTGTGCTGCCTTCCTCGCGACCCGCCGCCAATCAGTCACTAACAGCCTAGCGGAGTCTTTATTGTTTACTGACGGCTGATTTATATGTTTGTATATTTCTGAATGATTACAATGGCTATCGGGCAGACAAATGCATATGTGTGTATGTAGAACTGGTGCGCGAAGCTGCTGCGTGCAGCCATTGACTGATTTCTCAATAATGAATAGTATTTACCGAGAACATATGAAAGGAATTGTAAATCAAATTTCAGTACATATACGTTCAAGCACTTATAGCGAGAGCATACAGACTTAAAATTACTCACTTTTTCAAAGCTAACTTATAAAAAAACGTTTTTTATAATTTTGTTTGCTTCTCCTTTTAAGTTACTGGGGGTGGCAAGGTGATAAATCGCAAGAAAATACAAGCAGCACGCAAGCAACAACACATAAAGTCACACAATAACAAGAAAAAACAGTTGCCACAGACCTGCAGGGCTGCTTTGTTTGCCGTAACAACCACCCCGTGTGAGGCGAGTCATAGAGAAACTCGCTGCAAATAACATCCCTTCTTAAGTCATGTCACTATTTATACCCTCTAGCCACCCCTTAATATTCTCTTTCGCGTACATGTGTGGGAGTGTGTGACGATTACTGCCGAGTGCATTAGCGCGTTGTTTATCAGCTGTTGGTACCAAAGTTCTGTGACAAATCGGCAGCAAACCTGTATTTTGGGGCAAGGAAGAAAGCATACAGCACCAGAGGCCCAAAGCAACATAAAATCTAACGAAATAGATGAGATTTTGGTGCTTATTCCTTTTTTACTGCTTCGGATACACAGTTATCCCATTATTATTTTATATACTTTATTTTTGTTGTAGCGCTCTTCGCTTTCGCTTTCACTGCTTGCTTTACATTCAAATGCATATCATTGATTAAGAGAGCATAAACGTAGATTGCAGTGTGAGATGCGAAAGTAAAATCGCTCATTTTTTAAACATAATGAAATTCTATAAACATTTATTTCATTCCTTTAAACTCTTTTTTTATATACACCAATAATTTACAAAAAGGTGAGATCCGATAATTTGATTCATACTCGGTTCTTAGCTCTGTAGTGCGTCTGCGCCTTTCTTGTGTTGTATGTGCCAGAGATGCCAACCTTGCCCTAATTATGATTCGCACACTGCTTTAGCTCTAATGCCCGGCAAAGTAGTAAGAGGTTTCTTATTTTTTGTTTCTAGTATCAATATCCAGTCGTTATCTATTAAATAATTTCGAACCAATTGTTGGGTTGACATACTGATTTCGATGTTATCGTCTAGGTTAGGTTGGATTAGGCAAGCAGGCAGAATTTTCGTGAATCTCACTTGGACTGCTAGACTGCTAGAGATGCTTGTCTGTTCTGATGCCCACATCATCTAGTATCGATTTCATCCAAATACATATATGGGCTCGTAAATGTATGACAACCGAAAGATTTCGCCTTTAGCCTGGTGAAAGCTAGACAGAAGTTGTCGTCTAACTCTTAAAAATATCTTTCGACCGAATTGATTCGTTGGGTCGTGAGATTCTGCGGAATTCGTAAATCCTAAACATAAAAATTAGTTTAATTTTTCCACAAAAAAACCAAAATCAGTGAAACTTTCGCGATTTTTTTTTTTTTCAAATAGATGTAAACGAAAAAAACTCTTTCATTCAAATCTTTAAGAATTGTATCTTAAAGACATTAAAATTTCATGCAGATCGTTTGAGTAGTTCTCGAAAAATCTTACCAACCGACTTCAAAAACACAGTTTCGAGAAAAACGTTTAAAGACGGCTCACTTAGCCTTACCTAGTCTCGAGCACACAAGTTCTCAGGGCGGTATCTCCGAAACTACGCTCGAATCAACTTGATAATTTAGGGCAATATTCTAAAGGTGTAGAAGAATTTAGCAAGATAATAAAAAATCGATATTTTGAAACCCGTAAACCACTTGGAATCGTATTATCGACATAAAGAGAGATATCGGAGGCTCACACCGTTCAACACGTTACGACTGAGAACAGCTTGGTTAAAAATTTGGATGTGCAAAGCATTGAAGGTAAACTCGTTTATAAAAGCCTGAACTTGTTTTCTTTACGATGAGTCAATACTAAAAAAGAACTGGTTTCTCACGAAACAGATTTTGCTTTCTCTAACCTAATTCGCTCCATATAAAAGACTATGAGCGGAGTAATTTAATAAAAAAATAAAGGAAACCCTGGTAACTACCAGTTAAAGAGTCCGGTGAAATTAATATTGGAAATGCAAAAATTTTTTTCAGTGATCTTTCATAATAAACAAAAAATTTAACCTTCTGTCCCCAAAAATTTTTTCTAAAGTTTTTTTGTTTTGATTTTGTTGACTTTTACTTCGCTGAATTAAATTAACTTACCTCCAGTGATAAGGCAATTCCGCGAAATCGTACTTGGAGATTACATATCTGCTTTGAGATAGAGTTATCAGCTCAGTCACAAATTCTCAAAGCACTCATGGCGAGCATTAATAATAAGTCGATTTGGTAAGAAATTCAAACAGAAGCAATAGTGCAAGTAGATAATTGGCTGCAGTTAACCGCAACTAAACCAAAGTAATTGATCTGTGGCTACATATACATACATATTTATAGAGTGAACTAATATATGATAGACAAAAGAATTTCAAGGACGTTTACTTTTTTGTTTTTTTTTTACTTTATATTTTTCATCTTTTTTCCCGAAATATTTTTCATTCCATTATTTATCAAAATCACTGGAGAGCCTTATGAAAATTGATTTCAAAGAATGGTCTACTATCAGCCAGTCACCCTTGTATATTTGACCCAGAATCTGTACCTGTTTATTTGCGCTACGAATTTTACGCACTTTATCAGCAGCAACAATATGCAAAGGTCGCCTGATTATTAAAATCATTCAGTATACAAACTAACGGTGTTCAAACACACTCAGAAATATTTATATTCAATTAGCATGTACTCCAGATTGTATTATATATATGTATAGTGGTAAATAGAAGCATATATACGACAAAGAAAATTAGGGTAGGACCACGGGCAATTGGACATAGGAGAAACAAAATATTTATTCAGATAAACTAGCTTCATTTGTTGTTGTTTGTTCGAGAACAACAATGAGCTAGAGTTTTGTGGGTCAAAGATATAAGAATAAAGAGAGTTAAATATGCTCACATTTATGTTCTATAGATAAAACAGGATGCTGAGGCTTGGCTAAGAGAAATATTTACAAAGAAGAGCGAGTTTACGAAAGCGCAAAATCATAGCGAACGCATAGTTGCCAAATTCACATGGTTAGTTTGAAGAATTAAATTATACGCTAAAATTAGGCAATAATTTAAATAGTGCAATAATTATGATAAAAATATATCTGATCTATATAAAATCTTAGAGATTGTAGTTTTGGCATCGCTTATGATTTTTGGCTGCATTTGTAACTTGAGAAAACGAGTCACGCTGTGCAACCCTTATAACACTAGCGCTCTCATGCCCTTTTCGCAAGAGTTTGCTTGGCATGGTTGCCATATGTTGCAAATTTTGGAAAATATTTTTATGAAAAGTGAAAGTTATGGAAATATTGAGTAGAAATTTGCTAAATTAGTGCAAAATGCATATTCATTCAGATTGGGTAGACGGAAAAGTCTTTTCGAATTTTGTCAATAGATGTCGTTGCAGTCGTAGTGCTCACAATCAGATTGTGTCATACCATATAGTATGGGAAGGGTAAGATTTTAAGCTTCATTTAAGCAAAATTTTAATTCGTGGAAATTGAAAAAAAGTTACAGCTGTTCGAAAATGAGTGAAAATAATGAAGAAAGTTTGAAATTTTTGCATAAAAAAGGGAAGAATGCCACAAAAGCCACCAATGAAATTTGTGAAGTTTACAGAGACGATGCTGTATGAGTTCGTGTGGCACAACAATGGTTCGCTCGCTTTCGTTCTGAAAATTTCGAAATTTCGAAATATCGATTTGCACTGATGGAATGTCTCTGAATGGAATGTCTCTAGCGGAAAATGGCAAAAAGTGGTCGACCAAAATCATACATATTTGCTTATTTATTCGTTAGTTTATATATATAAAAAAAAAATAAGTTTATTAGAAATACGAAAAGACTTTTTCGACTACGAAATACTTTTATTATATTTTAATAACCTGCTAATTTAATATCTAAAAGCAGTACACGATTCGAGTCTACTAAGTCTGAACACTTCCGCAGTGTAATCATGTTTTTGAAAGATTGTTTGCAACCCTTTTTATATTCCTTATATAAAGTTACGGAGAAAACAATATCATTATTCCATTTGCATATTTATATTAGACCAAAATATTTTTTGAACAAAACAACATACTGAAAAACAGACTCTGGCAACACTGCCAGACAGCTTCGGCTGCATTAGCTGCCGGGAAATCCACAATTGAAGCACTTAACGGAGATTCGGCAGACTAAGCGGCGACTAGCAAGCAATGCTACAGCAACTCCAACCCCAAAAAGCATTTTCCCAACAACCACACACTACCACCCCCCACATTGCGCACAGGTACGCCGAYGAGCATTATGAAAAATTCATTCGTTGTCGACGATCTCACGCGAACGCAATGTGCCAGCACGGCGTCGCAAGTGAAAATAGAAGTGAACGAAATCACAATTTGAAATACTAAATTTAAAATTGAATAAAGTCTTTGCCAAAAAAAAAAACAGTGAAATTAATAATTAATTGAAATTTATAGAAAAACTTTGAGTCTAATAAGTGCGGCGAGTGTGCGRGAGACAAGCCGAGTGCGAAGAGAAGTGAAAATGCGAGCATTTAAATATGCAACGTTGCAATTTGTTTATTCAAGCGTAGAAAACCACAGACAACTGCAGCGAAAATAACGCGAAAAGCAACGGTAATCCAAAGCGCATATCAGCAGCGAAATTGCAGGTATAACAAGCMTTGCATAAACGCAAAGAAATCAACAAAGAAACACACAAAATGATTATRTTTATTTTAATGCAATTAGATGCATGCGAGAAACGTTACAAACGGCTTTGTATGTGTCACGAGTGCATGTGTACTCACGKTGGCCGGGCCCCCTGCCGCAACGCGCTGCTTGAGTAAWCCACCGTCGCGGCATGGTGCAAGTGTCTGCGGCAGACGCGCTGCTGTTCGGTGCGCGTGCACTCAAATCGCCCAAAAATTKTGAGGCAATGCACTGCCACTAGAGCACGTGATAGCGCTACACAAAGCGAAAAGTATAGAAATTGAAATCCATTACCTCCAAAGTGCATGATAATCATSAAGTGCTTGCTTAGTTATGCTGCGCGACACTTCATTTAAGCAGCTCCCACTTATTTATAGCATCACCCTCACTTACAAGTGTTTGCATATGTGCTTTAGCTTAGTAGAAATATCTGTGTAGCAGTTCTTGAGATGCTGCGCTGGAAAATTTTCTTGCCTTTCGTGTCAATACGCGCTCATGTGTGTATATACCACTACGCATATATAGGTGGATTCACTTGACCCAGTGTCGCAGAATAAGTGTCATCAAAGGCTCAAGAATGCATAGATATTACCTGCATAACCTTCTAGTATCTTTTGAAATTTGAAACTTTTGTAAGAAAGCGAAAACAAGCTGCTCTGGTTAAAATATTTATATTTTGCTTAATTTTTCTGGTAGCAAACAAGAGGAGGCGCCAGGAGTGGGAGAGTAACACTAAATTTGAGGAAGCAGCTGATCGGTGAAGAGTTTTAAGAAAACAAGTGAAGAAGGCCAATTTCGGATGTAACCGAACACTTTGTAAGCAAACTTTTATATTAACACGACATTTCAATAAGGAAAAGTATTATCAGAAAGGATTTATCGCAATAGAAAACGCGGTCTACCTATTCGGTAGCTGGGTGATTAAAAGTTGTAAACCGCTTTTGAAACTTTTTTGCGCATTAGGCATGGTTCAAAGCCACTATTCGTGAAAAGTAAGAGTCAAATGGAGTTTAAAATTTTGTTATATAGAAAATAGGCATGGGTAACATACGATTACGACCAATTTCGCGCTGTGACATACAAATATCAAAAGAATGTTAAGTACCAAAATTTGATTCAAACTGGTTGAGCAGATCCCGGGATATGGATTTTCACCTAATTATGCAGTGCCACGCTTCTGGTCCCATTTTGATAGAAAACTTATTTTTATCTTTTCGAGTGCAAAATTTAATGTCTCTGATTCGAGATACCAAGTGCAGCCAGTTCCTTCTACACTTGATCTCCTTAACGAAGTCGAGGTCTTCCTTGTGCTCTACTTCTACCGGAGGGTACGGAATCGAAAAACTTGAAAATATTCTCTTCCATGCGGACAACATGACCCAGTCTCTTGATTCACTGAACTATTTCGTACGACTCATCGTTCCAATGCGCAAAGAACCATAACTGTTCCGCAACACCTTTCTCTCGAACACTCCTAAGGTCGACTCAGCAGATGATGTCATTATCTTAGCCACTTCATCACACAGCAGGACGGAAATGATGTGCAACTTGTAGAGTTTGGTCTTTCTTCGTCGGGATAGGATTTTTCCTTTTCATGAAGGGAGGGTTTCTACGCGGTGGGTGCCAAACCCAGCACAGAACTTCGCTAGATGAGTATTAGTTGACTTACGGTACGATACTAATGTGTTCATTTTAGAGAAATGATAAGCCTAAAAAAGTGGGGTCCCATTCTATTCAAGGCTCATGCTTAAAAACTGCTTACGAAACCAGGTTTTGTCTTCAAAATCCCCAATTAGACTTGAAAACCTTTTAAATAAATGCAAATTTACAACTGAATTTGTTAGCCTGCCATTGATAGTCACTCGAAAAGCATATGTCTCACTAAATATCTCTATTCTCACTGCAACTTGTGCATACACTTAAACATAATAAAAGCCATTTAACATTCACACCTTTCTCCATATCCCTGCTTACACGTTTATCAATGTACATACAACTGAATGAATAAGTGCCGCTAGGAGGTCAGGGACATCTGTTCTCATTGTTGGCTGTCAATCCTCACGGCAGTGTAACACCTTTGGCGAGCCAATATTGACTGTCTACAACAATAGCAGCTCATTTCTGGCCAAAGGAAAGCACTAGGCTACCTATTTCCGCTTCTTGCATATTTATGCACCGGGTAACGGAAGTGCAACTTCCTGCAGTGTGGTGGTTAATAGACCAGTGGGCGAAGCCTGAATGGCTATTGAAGCAGCGACACAATGTGATACAAAGGTAATTGGCAGCAAATAAGAATAGCGAATAGCAAATCGGAATATCAAGCCACGAAGTATTGTTGCGAAAGGAGTGAAAATCGATTGTGAGTGGCAGCATTGAAGCGCCTCTGTCTGCAGGATTTGCTTTTTATGCATTTTGAAATTGTTATTGATTTTATGTTATTTATTTTTAAAAATCTTTTGATGAATTTGCTAATATTTTATTATCATAGTGATTTGCGCTTGCGTTATTTCGCACGATTTCAAGCTACACTCACTTATACATTAATAGGTTTCAAAAATATTTATTATTAGAGAGAGTATCAGAAATATTTTCAAGATAAAATGAGGTTATCTGAAAAAAGTACGCATGTATATAGAAAATTTGGATATTTTCATTACCTCGGATTAGGGCTCGTAGTTTCGGCCACCCGACCTAAAATCGTCCGTAGATTATTTTTCCCCTAATACTTTATCGCATGTTTCCGATCTTTTCGTTTAAATCTGCTATGAATTTCTTTTTGAAATAATTATTTACCCTTGACCTACTTGTCAAATATTTTTTAGAGAAATTGAATTTCCTACTGGAAGAGCTGTCAAAGTTAGTGCAGGTATTTCAGAATACTTCAGCGATAAGCAAAGACTTCAATGGAGAAACACTTCAGGCTCACTTTCGTCCAAACAAAGGTTTAAAATTGCCACATACTTTTTAAGTGAAAGGAAGAGAGAGCAAATGAGAAGCACAATAACGGTACTTTATAAGACTAACTGTACTAAACTGTACTAAGCATCAGTTTTCATAATGGAATCTAAAGAATGTTTTTCATAAGATGCAATCCCGGTGGTCGCGACCAAAGTCCGTACAAGCCCTAAGCGCCGATTTCTCAATGTCTGACTAGCTATAATCTGTCAGTTCCCATTAAAAAAACATGAAGCTATACTGAAAGAACCAATCTTGGTTAACTTAACTATTCCTATTCATCTCAAAGAAAAAATTTCTATACAAAAAGTAAAGTGAAAAAGGTTTTAAAAACAGCTACGATGTATCGTTACGGATGGGAGTGATACAGGTAGTATTTACTGAACTTGTGGAACACATTTCGGCTGTTCAGGGTTCACTTGACTGCTTTGTTTTATGTAAGCGTTTTTGCTTACTATGATTTACAAACGCATATAAAGTTCTTTGACTTCTGCCTGAGAGTGAATTCGATTAACTTCATAATTTTTTCTCTCATCTCTCAGAGAAGTGCACACGAAAGCTTTTTTCGTCTTAAGTGTACAACATTTTCAGACTGCCAGCAACTGTTAAGAATTTGACGAAATTGGGCTAGTTCCTGCAGGGTATGTTAACGCTCATTAGTCGACTACAACCACACATATACACTTCTATTATACCAGCTATTGTTCAGCGCAGAAATTGCAGACATTTCTCATTCAAATCATCGGCCTTTTGTGTTGTTCGTTAGATAACTCATGTGACTGTCTGAAATTGTGACTTCGGCACAATGGCCGCATTACAGCAGTCAAGTGGGCGCTACAAGCGCAGCAAGAGCCTAAATGGTGGAAACGGTTAGCCTATTCGCTTGCTAACTTTGCTAAAAATTATTGGTAATTAGCGAATGGCATGCAATTTGTTTTGCACGCTTCATTTGCATGCATTTAACTTTATTTAGCGACAGGTTTTCACCATAAGCTGGTGAATAAAGGATTAACGAGTGGCTAGTCAAGTCTGATGTTGTTGACAGATTGGCGCTGTTTGAATGCTGGTGGCTTATGACTATGAAGGCTATTCGTAAGTTGACTGACGACTTATATAATAACATAGGAAATATGGGGTGCTTATGAGTGCAAGAAGTGATTTTTGAAAGGATAAGAGAAAAAACTGAGTTAGAACCGCCTTATTGCTGTAGTCAAGTGCAAGGCAAATAACTCAAGCCCACGCTCCCATAGTCAAAGTAGGCGCATCATTTTTCCCACGCACCACAGACGCCAGCACGCCAAATTTACGCGCTTTTATCGAATGGCGATAAAACCGTGCGAGAGGAAGCCAAAGCTAACGCTGCTAAAGCCGTTAAGGAAGAAAGCCATTAGCTTTGCCGGGCATTAAGTATGAGCGAGCAAAAAAGCGCAAATCATTACTGTATTTATCGCTTGGTGCCAGGAGCAAATGCTTACTCGCCAAACACACACTCACACGCAATTTGCGTCGCTGTGTTTTAATGCCGTTAGATTGCATAATGGAACATGCCATAATTTGCCTGATTACGGTACGCATGGCAACAATTATTGCATACCTCAAGCTGCTGTAACTGTTTATTGAAAGAAAAGTATAACTGCAACTTTTCGAATCTTTCGCTGCTTAGTCATGCGAAAAGCGATAAAAAATCTCATTTATTTTACAATTTCATAGACAGGTGCGATGTATCCTTAGGAATGGAAGTGGTAAACTTAATATTTACTGAACTTGTGGAACACATTGCGGCTGTTTGAGGGTTCGCAGTGGCCCATTCGACTGTCTTAGCTTTCCTAGTCCTCAGCACGGCTTTCTATTATTGTTTAAACAATATCTGTACTTCACGCAGTCCCAGAAAGAACAACATCATGCGTATGTATATATAGTATATATCTTATGAGCATACAAACAGGATACTCTGCGGAGACTAGAGACGACTATAGACGACCCACCTCAAATATTTGCCTTCACTTCCTTAAGATTGTTCAGAAAAATTTCTAAATCGCACGAAAATCTAAGACTTTCGCATATAATTTCTACTGTGTTAGTTATGTAAAACACAAATTAAATTGGTTTAGTTGATATTTATAGTTAGAATCTATATTACTTCTAGTATATTTATAT